>NW_025334123.1:300000-385241 GCF_014858855.1 Bufo gargarizans | reverse complement strand
TTTTTTAAGAAAATTTCCAAAACCCACTTTTTTAAGTGGGCCTATATAGTAGAAACCACCCATAAATCACCACATTTTAAAAAATACACCCCTCATTTTATACCCCCCTATTTTTGCAAACTTTATTAAAACCCTTTAGGTGTTCCATAAGAATTAAAGCAAAGTAGAGGGGAAATTTTAAAGTGTAATTTTTCCTGTAGCCCATAATAAGGGTTAACAGCCAAAGAAACTTCAATATTTGTAACCTGGATTCTGCAGTTTACAGAAAAACTCCATATGTGGTCGTAACTAGAGTTGAGCGAACCCGAACTGTAAAGTTTGGGTTCGTACCGAACTTTAGGGTTTTTGGCACCCGTCCCCGAACATTTGACTAAAAGTTCGGGTTCGGTGTTCGGCGATTTTTATGGTGCCTTTTGAAAGGCTGCAAAGCAACCAATCAACAAGCATCATACTACTTGCCACAAAAGGCCATCACAGCCATGCCTACTATTGGCATGGCTATGATTGGCCAACTGCAGCATGTGACCCAGCCTCTATTTAAGCTGGAGTGACGTCGCGCCACACGTCACTCTGCTCGGATTAGTGTAGGGAGAGGCTGCAGCTGCTGTGAGCTAGAGATCAGGGAGAAATCTTATGAAGATTCAGAACTGCTTATTTACTCAGCGATCTACAGCAAATGTGTTTTGTGGGTGCAGTGCACAATTTTTTTAAGCCTGCCATGAGCCAACTACTACTGAAAACAAACTTTTTTTCCTTCAGTTAGTCAATATCAATACATAATCGGCAGCCATTTTATGCAACGATAGTGCACCAGCACAGGCCCACTATTTTGCCTTTCGGCCTGGCTGACATCATCATTTATTTGACAGTTCTTCTGATCTGTCAGAAGGAAGGGAAAATTAAAAACACAATGGATCCTGTCTGTGTAGCAGCTGTAAGGCCTGTATGGTCCCATCAGAATTGGCTTGTGATTTAGTAGCCAAAAACAGGAGTGGGTACAAAACACAAAAGACATGCGGGGGGCTCTACTTGTATACGCGTTTAATAAAACAGGTTCTGTTGACATATATGTGGAATCAGCAGACAACGGGGTAAAAGAAGTGCGCTTCTTCTTGGCGCTAACATCGAATTGTAAGGCTGAGTTCAAACTTGAGTTATTTGGTCAGTTTTGGCCCCGTGACTGCCCAAATAAGTTAAGTGTGCAGTGATTCTAAGAGCGACGCCTATGGTCTGCATGTCATACTGACTCACAGTATAATTTCACTAATACAGCAGACTCCCTATGCGTTTTACTGCAAGGAATAGTGTTCTACACCACTATAAAGGCTCTATGCAGCCAGGAATTAGCATTTTTTTTACGCGATTTGCTGCAAAAAAATAAATCTGAAAATTCGTCGAACCGGCCTAATCAAATTTTTTCTAAATTAGCTGATCTCTAATAGAGACACTGTACTGAGACAAGTCTTATTAGACTTGTATGCTCTGCATTAAGCATAGACCAATGACTGTAGAGTCTAAGGATTTGTTAGATATAAAGATAATCACGCTACTACCAGATGATGGTGAATGGTACTGTTTATTGTTTATTGGTGGTAAATGTCCTCTTTGGTCCTTCTATGCCACTAGTGGATGGTGTGATCAACACTGAGGGCAGAGTCCAACAAGTTACCATTTTCTTGTTGATGTTGTTATCCGTAGGCACGCAGGAGAGGAAAAACCCCCTGTGGAGGAAACCTCTAGGGAACCATGGCGTAAGGACTACCCTTCCCTTAGGCACAAGAGGCAGCTTGTGGACTAGAAGCGCTGGCAGTCAATTCATTGACTCGTGGAAGAATCTTCATCGACTTCCTGCTGCTTCACTGCTCCTGCTACTCTGCAGGTTATGACCTTCAGGTTACTCCTAGTGGCAGTTGGAAATAAAACTGAAGGACGAGGACTGTTAAATCACAGTACCGATAAGTCTTCAGGAGAGTACATAGAGGTCAGAGGTTGTAATTTGAGGCTCATACAAGGACAGCAATCCTCGGTGGATTTTACTGGTGAATGTGATGTCATGAAGAGGCTCTGCTACAACATGATGGTTTTCTCCCACTGATCTATTGCAGACATCTGTATATATAGTGGAGCTGCTCACTTCCAGTGGTTTATCCTCCTCCAGATCCTGTGGACGATCTCTCTCACAATTCTGCCAAATGTTCTGCCAAGAGATAAAATAGCATTGTAATAGTGGTAACCACCTGCAAGTTTACCCAGCAGACTATAAGCTTCCATCAGTGAATGGACTCCACGCCACACTCTGGTGATAGAATCACAAGTAATGGAGGGAACTTTCAATAATCCCCATATTTCCCTCTCAGTTATGGTGACCCACCTGCGATGACGTATGACAGGTTCTTGTATTGGCTTTATGACCTGCCATCTGGCATTGGCAAAAGTGAATCCACAGAATAGCTTTTGATCTTTATCGGCCATTGGTGGCTTATTGGCTTCGGTGGAGGATAGGACATCATTTATTTTTTTCAATGTCATCACTGGTGGCTGTGGAGAGAAGATCCAAGATCCTGTGTTTAACAAGAAAGGGCACGATGGAACTTTACTACTACCCAAATCTTCCCTGGATCCTGTACTTACTGGTCCTGGTTGGAATGGTGGATAGGCTGCTGCTTCCTCTATATCTGTCCACTCGATGTCCATGAAAAATGGATGTTCCCTGATGTTACGTACCGCTAACTGGCGACTCTCTGGTGACTTGATTAAGAGCTGGAAAAAATATATTGAAGCCATTTCAGAATTGTAAATCACACTTTCCAGTGTAGTCCCTAGTTGTACTGCTATATATATATATATACACATCATTGGGGGATATTGGCTCTAGGTGTCTTAGATCTGCACTCACCTGACAGCTGTTCCTTCTCAGTGTTATAGGACGTGCTGGGTCCATCTTCAGCTTTCCCCCCTGTCATTTCTCCCCTCTTCCTCTTTTTTAGGTTACTCTCCTGTATAGGGCTTCCAGGTCTTTTCGAAGCCTTGATAATTGTTTCTTTGCCGCCATCTTTCGCCTCCTCTGATGTTTCTATTCTCCTTCTCTTATTTGGAGGCTGAACTCCCGTCTTTCTCTTCCTTTTTCTGTGAAGATTCTTTGGAATCTCCATGTTCAGCCCATAGATGTCACTGGGCTGAGGAAGGTCCTGTGCGCCTTCAGCGCATTCCATGATGACACTTGGAACAGCTTGGCTAACAGGCCCCTCTTTTCTGCTCTTTGAACAAAACCAAAGTTTTCTGAGCGTAAGTAATAGTCGCCTTCACCCGTCAAGTGATGAAGAAATATGGCCGAAATTCAGGCTCCAGAAAGCTAGAATCAATTGTTATATGACATCACAAAGGCATCTGTGACTTCACCACATTCTAAAGGTCACATGACTTTACAGAGGTACCTGTGTCATGGCTGGCTGTCAAGGGTGACATGACATCACAGGTACCTGTGACATCATCAGCCTGGCTGACAGGCCTGTGTTTATCAGCAGTTTTAAAGGCGCATGATTTTCTATTTACTAAGTCTATCTATCATTTATAATTTATATTATATACAGTTTATTCCCAGAATAAAAACTCTCCTCTACAAGCAGCTTAACAATGTAACAAGATGCAATTTTAGTCTAATCATGCATCTTGTTAGGGAAAATGATACATTGTGTCCAGGGTAGACATGGTGCGCCTTCATTTAGCTGATTTTCTGCTACCAATTACACTAGGATAGACATTCCTAAGAATACATTATTAATATTTAGGACAAGAATAAGACATGCTTTTTCTTCGAAAATTAACGGGTCCGCACCTGTTCCACAAAATTGCGGACCAGATGCGGTCCCATTCATATGGTTTTGTGAATGAGCCTTAAAGAGGACCTTTCACTACAGCATAAACTAAAAACTAACTAGATCAGTGGGCAGAGCGGCGCCCAGGGGTCCCCCTGCACTTACTAGTAGTCCTGGGCCGCTCCGTTCACCCGGTATAGGCTCCGGTGTCTGCGCTCCCTCTGACTGATTTCTTGTAGGAGGCATGTCCCTTGCTGCAGTGCTGGCCAATCGCAGCGCACAGCTCATAGCACTGATCTAGTTAGTTTTTAGTTTATGCTGTAGTGAAAGGTCCTCTTTAAGGTCTGTTAAAAACGGTTACACTGTCCATTTTTAACAGAGTTTTTTTTCACTGATGCCTTTCTGAGAAACGGGCATTAAAAACAGACCCATTCAATTGTATTGCGGCAGTAGGTCAGTGAAAAACAGACAAGATAGAACATGTTCTTTTTTCGACATCTATTATTCACTGGCTGTTAAAAAAAACTGTCAGGTAAATAATCTCATAGACTACCATTGACCTTAAAATGGATGTGTGATGGTTAGTGATGTCGCGAACATCAAATTTTCCGTTCGCGAACGGCAAACGCGAATTTCCGCAAATGTTCGCGAACGGGCGAACCGCAATAGACATCAATAGGAAGGCGAATTTGAAAACCCACAGGTACTCTTTGTGGCCACAATAGTGATGGAAAAGTTGTATCAAGGGGACTAACACCTGGACTGTGGCATGCCAGAGGGGGATCCATGGTAAAACACCCATGGAAAATTACGTAGTTGACGCAGAGTTTGGTAAGTTGAAATCGCAATGCGATTTATAGATCTTGAATTAATCGCATTGCGATTTCAACTTTCTCAAATCCGACAGTACATTCTAGCATGGAGTCGTTCCCATGGTGATGGGGACGCTCCATGAGCACGGAAGTCACCAGAAGTTCTGTTTAATTCGCAATGCGATTTATAGAACTTTAATTAATCGCATTGCGATTTCAACTTAGAGCTTCTGCCGACTTCCGTGCTCATGGAGCGTCCCCATCACCATGGGAACGGCTCCATGCTAGAATGTACTGTCGGATTTGAGAAAGTTGTAATCGCAATGCGATTAATGCAGGTTATATTAATCGCATTGCGAATTCAACTTAGAGCTGCTGGGTTCCTAATGGTTGTATTGCTAGAATATAACGAATATTGAGAATATAGTGCTATATTTGTTATAGTCGTCAATTCTAGCAATACAGCCATTAGGAATTTAGCTTGCATTCGCTAGCTTGAATTCGCAATGCGATTAATATAACCTGCATTATTCGCATTGCGATTACAACTTAGATCTGAGTTCCTAATGGTTGTATTGCTAGAATTGATAGCGAATATAGCACTATATTCTCAATCTTCGTTATATTCTATCATTATAACCATTAGGAACCCAGCTCTAAGTTGTAATCGCAATGCGATTAATATAACCTGTATTAATCACATTGCGATTACAACTTTGTGACACTGCAGCTTCAGAATTAATCTAAGATGGATGCTGTCCTTGCTTTTTGATAGGCGGTGGGAGGGTCTGGGAGGGAGGGTATGCTGATTGGCTGGAATGTGTCTGCTGACTTTGAGGCACAGGGTCAAAGTTTGCTCAATGATGACGTATAGGAGGCGGACCGAACATCTCATATGTTCGCCCGCAGCGATGAACGCTCGCCGGGAACTATTCGCCGGCGAATAGTTCGGGACATCTCTAGTGATGGTGGTTAAAAAAAAAACATCCATCACATGTCTGTTTTTTTACTGTCATGTACAGTACATGTAGACTAAGGCCTTTTTATGCTACTTTTGTATTTTTCTTTGCTACTGTACATAGAAACATAGAAACATAGAATGTGTTGGCAGATAAGAACCATTTGGCCCATCTAGTCTGCCCAATATATCTGAATCCTGTGAATAGTCCCTGGCCCTATCTTATATGAAGGATAGCCTTATGCCTATCCCATGCATGCTTAAACTCCTTCACTGTATTTGCAGCTACCACTTCTGCAGGAAGGCTATTCCATGCATCCACTACTCTCTCAGTAAAGTAATACTTCCTTATATTACTTTTAAACCTTTGCCCCTCTAATTTAAAACTGTGTCCTCTTGTGGTAGTTTTTCTTCTTTTAAATATGCTCTCCTCCTTTACCGAGTTGATTCCCTTTATGTATTTAAAAGTTTCTATCATATCCCCTCTGTCTCTTCTTTCTTCCAAGCTATACATATTAAGGTCTTTTAACCTTTCCTGGTAAGTTTTATCCTGCAATCCATGTACTAGTTTAGTAGCTCTTCTCTGAACTCTCTGTAGAGTATCTATATCCTTCTGGAGATATGGCCTCCAGTACTGCGCACAATACTCCAAGTAAGGTCTCACCAGTGTTCTGTACAGCGGCATAAGCACTTCACTCTTTCTACTGCTTATACCTCTCCCTATACATCCAAGCATTCTGCTGGCATTTTGTGCTGCTCTATTACATTGTCTTCCCACCTTTAAGTCTTCTGAAATAATTACTCCTAAATCCCTTTCCTCAGATACTGAGGTCAGGACTGTGTCAAATATTCTATATTCTGCCCTTGGGGTTTTACGCCCCAGGTGCATTATCTTGCACTTATCCACATTAAATTTCAGTTGCCAGAGTTCTGACCATTCTTCTAGTTTTCCTAAATCCTTTTCCATTTGGCGTTTCCCTCCAGGAACATCAACCCTGTTACATATCTTTGTGTCATCAGCAAAAAGACAAACCTTACCATCGAGGCCTTTTGCAATATCACTTATGAAGATATTAAACAAAATTGGTCCCAGTACAGATCCCTGTGGAACCCCACTGGTAACATGACCTTGTTTTGAATGTTCTCCATTGACTACAACCCTCTGTTATCTGTCACTCAGCCACTCAGAGACTTTAGTCTTGTGGTTTTAGCTGTAATTTTATTTCTCATTAAATAATTTTTATCCGACTCTTTGGTGCGCATCCGTTCCACTAACCAGTCCTTCTGAGAAGCTGAGGTCTAGTACCATCTAGGTGCAGAAGCATTCCATCCGTCGGATCGATATTTGGAAATTCCTACTTGAGTATCTTGATCCTTGCCTGCTCCACCCGCCCAGTTGCCTGTGAATATTGCACAGATTCCTTCCAGCCTCTCATAAGGGACATCCTGTGAGTATAACCTTACAGCAAGCGTTTTAAGTGTAATTACATGCTACACTATAGTCCTCTCTTTTCAACAGAGTACTATTGAAGACACCATCCATTCATATACGCATTTACTCGCAAGATACCCTGTGAGTATAATCTATTCGCAGGGGCGCTAAGTTTGTGGAACTTGCTACACCATAGTGCGCTTTTTCATTTCAGAACAGATTTCCATACCAGTGTTAAGTTGTGAGGTTGGCTTGTGACCACGTTGATTGAAGATCTACCAAAGGAACTTTTTATTATATATTTTTATTTTTATACAAAAGAATTTTCTCCTGCAGCGCAATCCTTTTCCAAAAATTTACTTATTTGACTTTTCCCACATTGTCTCCGGATTTGCAGCGCTAGAGAAGACAAGTATATCTAACAGAGACTTTACTTTATTTATTTTTCTGTCACTCAGCCACTGCCTAATCCACTCAACAATATGGGAGTCCATGCTCAATGACTGCAGTTTATTGATAAGTCTTCTATGTGGGACAGTGTCAAAAGCCTTACTAAAATCTAGATATGCGATGTCTACTGCACCTCCACCGTCTATTATTTTAGTCACCCAGTCAAAAAAATCTATAAGATTTGTTTGACATGATCTCCCTGAAGTAAACCCATGTTGTTTTTCATCTTGCAATCCATGGGATTTTAGATGTTCCATAATCCTATCCTTTAATAGGGTTTCCATTAATTTGCCTACTATTGATGTCAGACTCACTGGTCTATAGTTGCTCGATTCCTCCCTACTACCTTTCTTGTGAATGGGCACGACATTTGCCAATTTCCAATCTTCCGGGACGACTCCTGTTACTAATGATTGGTTAAATAAATCTGTTAACGGTTTTGCCAGCTCACCACTAAGCTCTTTTAATAATTTTGGGTGTATCTCATCAGGCCCCTGTGACTTATTTGTCTTCACTTTAGACAGCAGACTTAGAACATCTTCCTCTGTAAAGACACATGCATCAAACGATTTATTAGTCATCCTTTCTAGTGGAGGTCCTTCTCCTTCTTTTTCTTTTGTAAAAACTGAACTGAAGTATTCATTAAGGCAGTCGGCTAGCCCTTTATTCTCTTCTACATACCTTCCGTCCTTTGTTTTTAATTTAGTTATTCCTTGTTTTAATTTCCTTTTTTCATTTATATATCTGAAGAATGTCTTATCCCCTTTTTTCATAGACTGAGCTAGTTTTTCTTCTGCCTGAGCTTTAGAAGTTCTTATAACTTGCTTGGCCTCTTTCTGCCTAATCTTGTAGATTTCCTTATCTTCATTGCTCTGGTTTTTTTTATAATTACAAAATGCTAGCTTTTTATTTTTAATGATTTGGGCAACTTCTGCTGAGTACCACAGTGGTCTCTTCCTTTTTTTGCTTTTACTGACAAGTCTAATGCAATTTTCTGTTGCCTTCAATAATGCACCTTTTAAGTAGTCCTATTTCTCCTGGACACCATGTAATCCGTTCCAGTCTGATAAGGACTCATATTTATTACCTGGATTCTGCAGTTTACAGAAAAACTCCATATGTGGTTGTAACTAGAGTTGAGCGAACCCGAACTGTAAAGTTCGTGTTCGTACCGAACTTTAGGGTTTTCGGCACCCGTTCCCGAACCCGAACATTTACCTAAAAGTTCGGGTTCGGCGATTTTTAAGGTGCTTTTTGAAAGGCTGCAAAGCAGCCAATCAACAAGCGTCATACTACTTGCCACAAAAGGCCATCACAGCCATGCCTACTATTGGCATGGCTATGATTGGCCAACTGCAGCATGTGACCCAGCCTCTATTTAAGCTGGAGTCACCACTCTGCTCGGATTAGTGTAGGGAGAGGCTGCAGCTGCTGTGAGCTAGAGATCAGGGAGAAATCTTATGACGATTCAGAACTGCTTATTTACTCAGCGATCTACAGCAAATGTGTTTTGTGGGTGCAGTGCACAATTTTTTTTAAGCCTGCCATGAGCCAACTACTACTGAAAACAAACTTTTTTTCCTTCAGTTAGTCAATATCAATACATAATCGGCAGCCATTTTATGCAACGATAGTGCACCAGCACAGGCCCGCTATTTTGCCTTTCGGCCTGGCTGACATCATCATTTATTTGACAGTTCTTCTGATCTGTCAGAAGGAAGGAAAAATTAAAAACACAATGGATCCTGATTGTGCAGCAGCTGTAAGGCCTGTATGGTCCCATCAGAATTGGCTTGTGATTTATTAGCCAAAAACAGGAGTGGGTACAAAACACAGGGGGCTCTACTTGTATAAGCGTTTAATAAAACAGGTTCTGTTGACATATATGTGGAATCAGCAGACAACGGTGTAAAAGAAGTGTGCTGCTTCTTGGCACTAACATCTAATCGTAAAGCTGGGTTCAAACTTGAGTTATTTGGTCAATTTTGGCCCCGTGAATGCCCAAATAAGTTAAGTGTGCAGTGATTCTAAGAGCGACGCCTATGGTCTGCATGTCATACTGACTCACAGTATAATTTCACTAATACAGCAGACTCCCTATGCGTGTTACTGCAAGGAATAGTGTTCTATACCACTATAAAGGCTCTATGCAGCCAAGAATAAGCTGTTTTTTAATGCGATTTTCTGCAAAAAAAAATATCTGAAAATTCGTCAAACCGGCCTAATCTAATTTTTTCTAAATTAGCTCATCTCTAATAGAGACACTGTACTGGGACAAGTCTTATTAGATTGTATGCTCTGCATTAAGCATAGACCAATGACTGTAGAGTCTAAGGATTCGTTAGTTATAAAGATAATCACGCTACTACCAGATGATGGTAAATGGTACTGTTTATTGTTAATTGGTGGTAAATGTCCTCTTCGGTCCTTCTATGCCACTAGTGGATGGTGTGATCAACACTGTAAGGAATATTCTTTACGTTCCCCCTTATGTGTACCCCTGGTACAAGACTTCAGTATTCAGCTTGATTTGACTCTTATCTAGCGCTAGAGAGAGAGATAATGAAGCACGACACACTTCTATGCAGTTCAAAATCACTCTGCATCTTTATTGATCTCATGATACATATATAGTCCAAAATGACATGATGTTTAAGTTAATCAGTAACACGCATCTTAGTCAGCTACACATTTAAGTTATCTTATCGTTTATTAGAGTCCATGGCTATATATGATATGTGAGCAAAACCTCTTAGTAGCAGCTTTTCAAGAACTTTGACCGCTACGTGTTCCTGTGTGCGTAATGTATTAATGTATAGATCATGATGAAATATAAGCTTATATAAAAAATAGGCTTTGGACTGTAGTAGAACCCTTCAATCCTCTCTTTGAAACCCATTTACATATATCTATATAATGTGGGTTTTTCTTTTTGTTCCTTTCTAGTTCTTCCTTAGTTTGCTTGTAAGCCTTTAGATATTCCATATACCCTTCAGGAGTATAATTCTCAGGCTTTGTTGGAGTTGTGTTTACCTCTTCTACCTCTACCGAAGTATAGAGGAATGTTGAGTGTACCCCTCTTTCGGCCACATTTTTACATATGGTAAGAAGGGAGGGCACATACTGTAGACAACAGCAGAGACACACTATTGCAGCGATCACAGCGAGTACCACTCCTAAGACATACCTTATTTGACCAAAGTCAGGTATCCAGTCAAAAAGCCAGTCCCACCAACCTTGGTCAACATCTTGTTTTATATGTTTTATCATCTCTTCTAGTTGGCCTATTTTATCTTTTATTCCACTGGAGTGCTCTGATAAATTGAAACAACACATCCCTGGAACACTGAGCATCCTATACCATGTTGAAGCAATAAATAGTCAATAGTTGCCCTATTCTGCAAGATAGATTTTTCATATGATTGTATATCCAGCAGCATATCTTTCAGAACTGCACTAGTGACAGCTATCTGTTTTATCATACAACAGGCAAGTTTTGATATTGTCCTGTGGTTATATATTATCAACCCTGGTACCCCTATCAAAGATACCCCTTAACTCATGTATTCTGCTCTAGAGAACATTATAGTCACGATTTTCTGGTAACTGTAGGGAAGTGTCTCTCGTGTGTCGTGTCTGCATTGCTGGGACTAGTGGTATTATTGCTAATGTCAACCTAGCTATTGTACAGGGTCCCTCTGTAATAGTACGTGTAACTAGTATTTCCACAGGCCAATACCCATCCTGTTGGTAGAGGTACATGTTTGTCTAGGGATGGTACTATTTTTGTAATATTATATTGCATATTCTTTTCTGATACTATCTTTTTACAGTTACCTAGATCTCTATCACAAATATTTGGCTTACTCTTGTTCTGCATTTTTGCTTGTATGCAGGGAGGCAATCATGTCTCATCACATTATAACATATTTCTGCCCCTGTAACAAGACCTGTGATTATTTCTATCATATTACTTTGTAGAGTCTTATATATAGGACAGTCATAACGAGCACGATAAGGATTTACATATGCATATTTAACATCATGATCCTGTAAATCTTTGTCATTCGCTTGGGAACGTTGTAGCCCCGTCCATACATCTCCTGGGGTGAGGACTGCAATTATCAAGGCACTACATTTCAGCCATCTCGAGGAATTTATCTTCTTCGAGGTCAAGGCTGTCTGCCTCCGTTAGTACCTCTAGGCCTCGTTGGAGGTCAGGGCTGTCTGCCTCCATTTCCTGCCTCCTCTCTTTCTCTCACAAGCTTCACTCGGGTGGCGTGGATCCAAATTGGAGATTGTTCAGTCAGCACAGCTGTTTTGGTTACTGCAACCACGGTAGTAGGTGGGCCATATACAAAATCACCTTGAGCTCTTCCTTTCTTCAGTGTTTCGACCACCACCTCACCCCCACCCTGTATGGGTGGGTGGGTTCCTGTGGAAAAGAGGGAGACTTACAAGCAACTTTTTGCCTCAGTGTTGTTAAGTACCTGTATCAATTTGGTGACATAGTCTTCCCAAATCTGGTCTATGTCGCCTTCCTGTACCACTAGGGGGTGACTTGCCCAAGGAGTTGGAAAGGGCCTACCTATAAGGATTTCAATGCTGTTATGTCCTACTCCGTGGAAATGTGCTATTAAGATGGAAGCACTGTGTTGGGGGGATGCATAACTTCCCCTCTTTGCAGACTAATTCTAATTCTATCTTAGGATGTTTCTGCAATACTGGATAACACCAGTCTTGCTGTTCCTGTTCAGTGGCATACCACTGAAGATCAGTAAGTATTTGCAACATCTCAGGGGTTGGAGTTGCCAGACATGGCATCTCCCAATGGTTACACAAACCTGTGGGGTTGCATTTGGCCACTCATTTCGCCACCCTAACTGCCAGCGCATTGCCCAGTGAGACATGATCCTTACTATCTGCTGCCGTGAATCCTCTCCTCTGCCAAATCATACCACGGTCCCACACTACCCCATGTGTGCACCTACTCTCAGTATAGATGGTTACAGGTCTATCAGTATGTAGAATACATGCTCTAGTAAGTGCCATGAGCTCAGCTGCCTGCTGTGTGGATGTCCTTGAGTAGGCCTACAACATCATGAGTGGTGTGAAAAATGGTGTAATGTCACATTGTGAAAGGAGTTGCCAACTCTACCATCATAGCACAGGCTGCAAGAGAACACAGACATGCCGACATCCCTTGAACAGGGGTGGGCATTACCTTTGAGAAAAATACACAAGGACGCAACTTGCCTCCGTTTTCTTGTGTCAGTACACCCGCCATGGTTTTACAATTTTGGCGTGCAAACATGTGGAAGGGCATATTATAGTCAGGGAGGCCCAACCCTGGACTCGACATGAGTAAACATTTCAGATAATCAAATGCATTGTACATTTCAGAAGACCATTTAATCAAATCTGGATTTTTTGTCCAGAGTGGCTTGCCTCAAAACATTGTCATAGTAGGAGCAATCAGGAATCCATTGTCTACAGTAGTTTATCATACCAAGGAAAGATAACATTTCTTTCCTGGTGTGCGGGGTGACCAGACCCGCAATAGACTGGACTCTTTCTGCGCTGATTCTCCTTTCACCTTTTGTGAGGACAAAGCCTAAGTATTCAACCTGCATTTTACACCATTGCATTTTCTCAAGTGTCACTTTGTGACCACATCCTGACAATCATTATAACAGTGATAAACCATCCTGAATGCTGGCCTCCGCTGACATGCTACACAGTAACAAATCATCGACTTATTGCAGCAGCATAGAACCTTGGGGGGGGTACCATGGTTTTAACATTGCTTGGAGGACCATGCTGTACACTACAGGTGAATCAGCATATCCCTGGGGTCTGCACCAGGTCAGTTGACGTCCGTCAAAGGAAAAAGCAAAAAGTAGTCTGGTTATCTTATCAACTGGGATAGAAAAGAATGCATTTTTCAGATCTATCACACTGAACCAAACAGCGTCTGCAGGAATGGCAGATAATAATTAAGTGACATCAGGTACAACAGGGGCTATAGGCACAATGATGTTGTTGATGGCCCTTAAATCCTGTACAAAGCAGATAGTACCATCTGCCTTTGTCACTGGATTCACGGGCGTGCTGTAGGGTGAAATCACCTCTTCCAGGATTCCCTTTTGTAGGAATTCTTTTATCATTGGCCTAAGTCCATCAAGTTTCTCTTTTGACAACGGGTATTGTTTCTGGAACACTGAGATGACACCTGGTTTCACAGTAGCTGTGTAAGGTGTGCAATCTATGAATGCAGGATTAATGTTGTTAAGTTCTGGGTGGTCCCGTATGTTTGCAAGAATCAGTGGCCCCGGTGTAGAGATTGGAATGAGATCTGAGTGCACTCTTATGCCCTGATTCTTTGCTGATACCTGCAAGTCAAGCTTAATGAACAAATCTTTCCCTAACAGGCTGACTGGGCAATCTAGTATAATGCTAAATACATGATCTGTGATGTATTCCCTGTCCATGGTCTCGAGTGGTAGTGAGTCAGTTTTGAAAGGTTTTATCAAAACCCCATTAATTCATTTAGAAGGCTCAGATTCTCTTTCCACCCACTCTTTAGTCACCCCTTTTAGTCGGACGCTGCGGTCATCCTTCTGTCTGTTAGTAATGTGCCAGCTGCCCATAAGAACAGAGCTCAGATGTTAAGCACAACACTTAACATGTAACACGTAACTGCAAACATTGAAACAAACAGATTTGACGATACAGACATGAACACACAAAGGGCCCATAAAAACTTTTCATTGACTTCAATAAAAAAAATGTATAGCTTGATCAATGCTGTTGGCACCAATAAAAACCAAAAACTTCCAAGAAAAATAAAAAAATAAAATTCTCAATGCGCATATTATATGAAAACAAATACCGTATTCCATACATATTTTTCATGTACTAATTTCACAAACCGCTCATAACCTTGCCCTCACACATAAAAACTGAATTGCACACACAGCTCTGCTCTTATATTTTAAACTCAACTCAAAGCCACACCCATTCACTTTCCACTGAATCATGTATCCTCCAACATAGTCAAACAATTTCTTTGTTTCATTCCAAAAGTTGCAGCACAGACAAACACAGCTTTCCTGGAAACAGATATCCACACCACACCCAGAATTGCTAATGGAGTATGTCACTGTTTGTTGCTGCATTTTCCAATGTCTTCTGGTTTTCACTCTGTGATTAATCAACTGTTATAAGAAGACAATATACATGTTATAATCATACAGTCATTTTGTTAAAAGCTGGATTCCCACATTACACTGCTTGGGAAAGAAAATGACCGAACAATTCTTCATCTTGTATAATGTATTACACATCACTTACTCTGCATGATGTCCTGCCCGCTTCCCTTATCTCAGGAATGTGTTTGTGTGAAGGCGGGGGAAGTGGATCTCTATAGCTCACACTAGATACATATAATACTTATCCATTAACTGATGCTGTCTGAAGTCCACGTGGAGACGTTCTGTTTTACTGTAAGCATTAGTCTATCAGATTGTTAATAAATGTGGAAATAATTAGACTGTCATTCTGGAGAACCGGTAGCCCTGCCTCCAATTTCCAGCAATCCAGAAATCTCCTCCAGAAATCAGTAACGCTTTCTGAGGGTTTTTGCTTACATGCTACGGCTACTGGGAGTGAAGACTTTTGTTTAAATACCTCTATCATGTGTCCTTCTATCTCCTTTTTGCATATAATCCATATCCCATGAAGGGTCAGGTTCAAAATACGGCCAGGCGGTAGTGTCGCCTAAGCATAGACCCTTGACCATGTCCATGTGGTATATGCTATTGTCTCCTTCCCTGGCAAAGGGGTCTACCGCTTCCATTGCCTCTGTCCACCCTGCCAAATTATCTACCCATGAGTTAACAAGGTAATATTTTGTAGGACTGACTCGGGCAACATATTGTTTACATGTTTCTCCTGGTTCTGGTTTAGGGTATTCTATCTTAGATTTTTTACTATCCGTTATCAAAACTTATTTTCTTACAAAAAGAATTCAAAACAGTAATATCAAAAAACAAAACAGAATGTTAGTCTTGGGACGACAGCTGTACACTTACGACCCAGCCTGTCACTTCTCCTTATATAACTGTGTTAGACAAAACAACTTATCATGCAAAACCTCTACATTTGTCAAACAACTTATCATGCAAAACGTCTACAATTATCTTTTTAAGAATCAAATCAAGCTGAAAAACCTTCTGTTCCCTGAACAGATCTTTTACGGGGCTCCCTGAGCCCTCTGAAGTGCACTTTCCTTGTTATTGGACTCCCTGAGTCCTTTCTGTTCCCGGAACAGATTTTTTTTACGGGGCTCCCTGAGCCCTCTGAAGTGCACTTTTCTTGTTACTGGACTCCCTGAGTCCTAAGGCAAAAACTCCCTAAATTATGCTTACTGTATCCCTGACACAGTACTTCGAAGTCTATCTAAGGGTCCTTATGTACTTACTTGAATCGAGATGTGGTCAGTGCCCCCGGAATGGCCTAAAGGACAAAAAATCAGTGTCTCTTCTTACCAAACACGAGGATGACCTTCTCAATCCCGGACGAGCCCCCAAATTGTAAGTAATATTCTTTACGTTCCCCCTTATGTGTACCACTGGTACAAGACTTCAGTATTCAGCTTGATTTGACTCTTATCTAGCGCTAGAGAGAGAGATAATGAAGCATGACACACTTCTATGCAGTTCAAAATCACTCTGCATCTTTATTGATCTCATGATACATATATAGTCCAAAATGACATGATGTTTAAGTTAACCAGTAACACGCGTCTTAGTCAGCTACGCATTTAAGTTATCTTATCGTTTATTAGAGTCCAAGGCTATATATGATATGTGAGCAAAACCTCTTAGTAGCAGCTTTTCAAGAACGTTGACCGCTACGTGTTCCTGTGTGCGTAATGTATTAATGTATAGATCATGATGAAATATAAGCTTATATAAAAAAAAAGCTTTGGACTGTAATAGAACCCTTCAAACACTGAGGGCAGAGTCCAACAAGTTACCATTTTCTTGTTGATGTTGTTATCCGTTGGCACGCAGGAGAGGAAAAAACCCCTGTGGAGGAAACCTCTAGGGAACCATGGCGTAAGAACTACCCTTCCCTTAGGCACAAGAGGCAGCTTGTGGACTAGAAGCGCTGGCAGTCAATTCATTGACTCGTGGAAGAATCTTCATCGACTTCCTGCTGCTTCACTGCTCCTGCTACTCTGCTGGTTATGACCCTAAGGTTACTCCTAGTGGCAGTTGGAAATAAAACTAAAGGACGAGGACTGTTATATCACAGTACCGATAAGTCTTCAGGAGAGTACATAGAGGTCAGAGGTTGTAATTTGAGGCTCATACAAGGACAGCAATCCTCGGTGGATTTTACTGGTGCATGTGATGTCATAAAGAGGCTCTGCTACAACATGATGGTTTTCTCCCACTGATCTATTGCAGACATCTGTATATATATTGAAGCTGCTCACTTCCAGTGGTTTATCCTCCTCCAGATCCTGTGGACGATCTCTCTCACAATTCTGCCAAATGTTCTGCCAAGAGATAAAATAGCATTGTAATAGTGGCAACCACCTGTCAGTTTACCCAGCAGACTATAAGCATCCATCAGTGAATGGACTCCATGCCACACTCTGCTGATAGAATCACAAGTAATGGAGGGAACTTTCAATAATCCCCATATTTGCCTCAGTTACGATGACCCACCTGCGATGACGTATGACAGGTTCTTGTATTGGCTTTATGACCTGCCATCTGGCATTGGCAAAAGTGAATCCACAGAATAGCTTTTGATCTTTATCGGCCATTGGTGGCTTATTGGCTTTGGTGGAGGATAGGACATCATTTATTTTTTTCAATGTCATCACTGGTGGCTGTGGAGAGAAGATCCAAGATCCTGTGTTTAACAAGAAAGGGCACAATGGAACTTTACTACTACCCAAATCTTCCCTGGATCCTGTACTTACTGGTCCTGGTTGGAATGGTGGATAGGCTGCTGCTTGCTCTATATCTGTCCACTCGATGTCCATAAAAAATGGATGTTCCCTGATGTTACGTACCGCTAACTGGCGACTCTCTGGTGACTTGATTAAGAGCTGGAAAAAATATATTGAAGCCATTACAGAAATGTAAAATCACACTTTCCAGTGTAGTCCCTAGTTGTACTGCTATATATTTTATACTCACCCTCTCTATGAGGTCTCTGGCTTGGGGGTTGAGTCGTTTTGGGTAGGTGGGAACATCGTTGATCAGTGACTTCTGAATTTTTTCAGGAAATATACTGGCATAGAATGGATATTTACCAGTAGCCATCTCATATATCATCACACCAGCTGAGAACCAGTCCACTGCCGTGTTGTAGGGCTTCTGCAGAAGAATCTGTAGAAATATCACGGAGACAATAAAAAAATAAGAGCATTGTCCAGAGCAGCAGAAGTCATGGAGATGTCCAGCCCTATGCACAATGAGAAGCACATAGATGATTCCTCACCTCGGGAGCCATGTAGCTAAGAGTTCCGGCATATTGTGAGATCTTCCTTTCCCCAAAGATGTTCATCACGGCAAGACCAAAATCGGCAATCTTCAAGTGACCGGCCACTGTGCATTAAGATGTTTTCTGGTTTTATGTCTCTGATGATGCCTCTGACAAACACAAGGTGCAACAGCACTCTACAAACCAAAAGTAGAGTACAAAAGAATATTACATTGCAAATGCTATGCTAATGTCTTAGAGATGCTTAGCAAATACATTTTGTGCAAAATCATTTGAGCCCGTCTGCCGAACGCCAAGGCGACCTCTATAAGACGGGTCCTAACACTAAAGCTCACCTGTTGGGTGCCATAACTGCGACCATGAATCCAGGAGGTGCAGGTCCCACATGCATGCTGGGCCCCCTTGATTTACGTCTATGTGGAGCCAAAATGGCCTTCATTGGATCCAGGGGCTACAAGTACCAGCATGCATACTGAGCAAACTATATACTCAATCTAATTAAAATCAGCCTGCGAGGCAGGGGAGGGGCAGGAGGGAGTGCACAACCATAGGAGTCAGCCACAACTCCTATACATAATACTAGAAACACAAAAAAGGGGGGGGGGGGGTCAGCACATCCCAATACGCAGGTGCACGTTGCTGATGTGGCTGCAAATATACATCTGACAAACACATGGTGCAACAGCACTCTACAAACCAAAAGTAGAGTACAAAGGTATATTACATTGCAAATGCTATGCTAATAACTTAGAGATGCTTAGCAAATACATTTTGTACAAAATCATTTGAGCCCTTCTGCCGAACGCCAAGGCGACCTCTATAAGAAGGGTCCTAACACTAAAACTCACCTGTAGGGCTCAAATGATTTTGTACAAAATGTATTTGCTAAGCATCTCTAAGTTATTGTTTTTTCTGATTTTCCATTTTAATCCTAATTTTTTCCTGTAATACAAGGGTTAACAACAAAACAAACCTCAATATTTATTACCCTAATTCTGCAGTTTACAGACACACCCCATATGTGGTCGTATACCGCCGTATTGGCACACGGCAGGGCACAGAAGGCAAGGAGCGCCATATGTTTTTTGTTGGGCAGATTTTTCTGGAATGGTCTTAGGGCGCCATGTTGCATTTGAAGAGAGCCTGAAGTATCCCCACAGTGAAAACCCCCAAAAAGTGACCACATTTTGTAAAATACACCACCAAAGGAATTTCTAAGGGGTGTAATGAGCACTTGACCCAACAGGCGTTTCATAGAATTTATAATACTTGGCTATGAAAATGATAAATATTTTTTTTTTCTTTTTACAAGAAAATGGTGCTTTAACTCACAAAAGATAATCAAAGAATATCCACCACAATTTGCTACCCATTTTCTCCTGAATACAGTAACACTCCAATTGTGGTCGTAAACTGTTATTTGGGGATACACCAGGGCTCAGAAGGGAAGGAGTGGCATCTAGATTTTAGTGACATAGTAACATAGTATATAAGGCCAAAAAAAGACATTTGTTCATGCAGTTCGGCCTGTTATGCTGCAAGTTTATTCAGAGGAAGTAAAAAAAAAATCCCGACTCAGGAATCAGGCAATCAACGACCCCTCTCTAGTAGGTATAGCCTGTAATATTATTATACTCCAGAAATTCATCCAAGCCCCTCTTGAATTCTTTTATTGTACTCACCATCACCATCTCCTCAGGAAGAGAGTTCCACAGTCTCACTGCTCTTACCGTAAAGAATCCTTTTCTATGTTTGTGTACAAACCTTCTTTCCTCCAGATGCAGAGAGTGTCTCCTCATTACAGTCACAGTCCTGGGGATAAATAGATGATGGGAGATATCTCTGTACTGTCCCCTGATGTATTTATACATAGTAATTAGTAGTTGGAGGTAAAGTCACAAAAAAGCTGTTTTGTGTCATTTTTCAATTTTTTTTTACATCGTTTACTTGATGGTCTACCGATCAATTCATATTTTTAGAGATCCAGTCTTTATGTATGCAACAATACCAAATATGTCTATTTTTTTTATTTATTAAACTTTTACATAGGGATGAGCGAACCCAAACTGTATTTTGGGGTGTCCGTGACACGGACCCGAACCCGAATATTTTCGTAAAAGTCCGGGTTCGAGTTCTGTGTTCGTCGCTTTCTTGGCGCTTTTTGAAAGGCTGCAAAGCAGCCAATCAACAAGCGTCATACTACTTGCCCCAAGAGGCCGTCACAACCATGCCTACTAATGGCATGGCTGTGATTGGCCAGTGCAGCATGTGACCCAGCCTCTATTTAAGCTGGAGTCACGTAGCGCCGCACGTCACTCTGCTCTGATCAGTGTAGGGAGAGGTTGCAGCTGCGACGTTAGGGCGAGATTAGGCAGTGATTAACTCCTCCAAAAGACATCATTTAGAGATCGATCTTCAGCTGTGGATGATTGAACTGCTGCTATTCAATTTCTCACTGTTTTTAGGCTGCCCAGAGCGTTTTTCATTCACTTATTTTCTGGGGTGATCGGCGGCCATTTTGTGTCTTGTGGTGCGCCAGCACAAGCTGCCACCAAGTACATTTAACCCTCAATAGTGTGGTTATTTTTTGGCTATATCCTACATCAGGGTGAAGCTGTCACACCAAGTGCATTTAACCATCAATAGTGTGGTTATTTTTTGGCCATATACTACATCAGGGGCAAGCTGTCACCAAGTGCATTTAACCCTCAATAGTGTGGTTGTTTTTTGGCTATATCCTACATCAGGGTGAAGCTGTCACACCAAGTGCATTTAACCATCGATAGTGTGGTTATTTTTTGGCCATATACTACATCAGGGGCAAGCTGTCACCAAGTGCATTTAACTCTCAATAGTGTGGTTGTTTTTTGGCTATATCCTACATCAGGGTAAAGCTGTCACACCAAGTGCATTTAACCATCAATAGTGTGGTTTTTTTTGGCTATATCCTACATCAGGGTGAAGCTGTCACACCAAGTGCATTTAACCATCAATAATGTGGTTATTTTTTGGCCATATCCCAGTCTAATTCTGTCTGTAAACGTATACCTGTCACCCAGCGCCTAAATAATAGGCCTCAAATTTATAGTCAGCTAAATCTGTGGTTATTGCTGTAGCTGGGCAAGTTATTTAGTGTCCG
This sequence comes from Bufo gargarizans, assembly GCF_014858855.1. Lineage (NCBI taxonomy): Eukaryota > Metazoa > Chordata > Amphibia > Anura > Bufonidae > Bufo > Bufo gargarizans. The sequence goes on along the minus strand of NW_025334123.1, from coordinate 364,108 downwards.
TCAAAGCACAGTTTTTGTTCTGGGTTGAAATACAATTCCCAATTTAGCAATTCTCTAAATTAGTGGTTTCTGCTGTATCAGGCCTACTTTAAATTTATCCCTAAAAGGGTATATTAGATTCAAGGTGCAGATAGGGTCATTCTCAATAACTTCACACACACTCTACTGTGCATATCCCAGTCTAATTCTGTCCGTAAACGTATACCTGTCACCCAGCGCCTAAATAATAGGCCTCAAATTTATATTCATCCAAATCTATCATTATTGCTGTAGCTGGTCAAGTTATTTAGTGTCCGTCAAAGCACAGTTTTTGTTCTGGGTTGAAATACAATTCCCAATTTAGCAATTTCCTAATTTAGTGGTTTCTGCTGTATCAGACCTACTTTAAATCTATCCCTAAAAGGGTATATAAAATTTAAGGTGCAGATAGGGTCATTCTCAATAACTTCACACACACGCTACTGTGCATATCCCAGTCTAATTCTGTCTGTAAACGTATACCTGTCACCCAGCGCCTAAATAATAGGCCTCAAATTTATAGTCAGCTAAATCTGTGGTTATTGCTGTAGCTGTGCAAGTTATTTAGTGTCCGTCAAAGCACAGTTTTTGTTCTGGGTTGAAATACAATTCCCAATTTAGCAATTCTCTAAATTAGTGGTTTCTGCTGTATCAGGCCTACTTTAAATGTATCCCTAAAAGGGTATATAAGATTCAAGGTGCACATAGGGTCATTCTCAATAACTTCACACACACGCTACTGTGCATATCCCAGTCTAATTCTGTCTGTAAACGTATACCTGTCACCCAGGGCCTAAATAATAGGCCTCAAATTTATAGTCAGCTAAATCTGTGGTTACTGCTGTGCCTGTATTAGTGTTATGTTATGTTACTAAGTCCTTATATAGCGCTCTAGAGGAACTCAATCCGATCGAAGCGCTTGTCGACGGCTATATTGGTGGGCCCCTCGTCATCCTACACAAAAAGCCAGGTCTTAACCAACCTCCTGAATTCCAGGTAATCTGATGTTGTTCTAATGTGTTCTGGGAGGGAGTTCCAGATTTTGGGGGCCATTACTGAGAAACGTCTGTCCCCCCTTGTCTTGCGGCGGGTTCTTGGCACCGACAAAAGGGAGGCTGAGGTGGATCTCAGTTCTCTAGGAGGATGGTGACGTGTTATCTTCTTTTGCAGGTAGATGGGACCTGTTTTGTAGAGAGCTTTGTGTGTTAAGCAGCACAGCTTAAACTGCACTCTCTCTTTCACTGGGAGCCAGTGGAGTTCCCTGCGTGCTTTTGTGACAGAATCTGTCCAGTCTAGTTTCTTGATGAGCCGGATGGCTCTGTTTTGACAGTGATGTAGAACTCCCAGATCTTTCTCTGGCAGCCCCGCATACATTGCATTACCATAGTCCAGGTGGGTCATTTCTTGATCCAAGATTATCCCCAGACTCTTTCCTTGTGTGGCAATGGCAACATTTTCCCTGAAGATAGACGGGGCGGCAGCCTCAGGTGTTTTATGTAGTGCAATAAGCTCAGTCTTGGTCGGGTTGAGTTTGAGGTGGTTATATGCTAGCCAGTTCCTGGCCTTATTTAGTCCTTCTTGCGTGAGCTTATAGTCATCAGCGGATTTCAATACTCTCAAAAGAATCTGTGTATCGTCCGCATAAGACTCATAGCTGATGTTATACTCCTTCAGAATAGCGAGCAGAGGTCGGACATAAATGTTAAAGAGTAATGGCGAGAGGGGAGATCCCTGAGGGACTCCCCACTCCACCTTCTCAACTGGGGAAAAGAATAAGCTCAGTTTGACTCTCTGAGTTCTGTTTTTCAGAAAGGAGTCAAACCAGGCAAGTCCGTGGCTATCTACTCCGATGTCAGCTTTTAATCTATTTAGGAGGATGGGATGACTGATAGTTTCAAGGCTGCCGACATGTCTATGAGGAACAACCAGGTCCCCCCTCCCTCGTCTGCAACCCCTAGGGCTTCATCCCATAGGCTGACCAGGGCTGATTCTGTGCTGTGTGTTGGCCTAAAGCCCGACTGGTGTTCATCTAGAAGTCGATGCTTTTCTACGTGCAGCTGGAGTTGGCTTGCCACTGCTGTCTCCATGATTTTAGCTATTAGATGGATGTTGGTAATCGGTCTGAAATTGGCCATTATATTTATGTCTGCTCCTGGTTTCTTGAGGAGGGGAGTTATGATTCCTAACTTGAGAGTCTCAGGGACGTTGCCACTGAGAAAGGAGTCATTTATGTTTGTTAGAATTAACGGGGCAATGGTGGTTGTGCATTCAATAAGAGATTTAGTTTGGATATTGGAGAGGGGATAAGTTGCTTTGGACATGTTTTTCATGCTTTTTGTTAGGTCTTCAAGTTTTAATGGGCATAGGGTGAAGGTGTGAGTAGGGTTTGTCACTTTGTTCTCTATGGGGGGGACAGTTGCCTGTTGAGCTAGCAGGATGTCGTTTTGGATATCGTTGACTTTTTGTTTAAAAAATTTCGAGATGTCGTTGCAGAGGTCTTGGGATTCGGGGATGGTGGTTTTAAGGCCATCGGGGTTAGCCAGATCGAAAATGATCTGAAAGATCTTTTTAGGCTTTTGAGCAGCGTTTTCGATCTCGCTAGCAAAATGGTCTTGTTTGGCCTTAAAGATTGCTTTGTGGTAAATCGTCAGTTGGGTCTTATATTTTAGCTGTGATTCTTCTTTCGGATTTTTTCTCCATGCCCTCTCTAGTCTGTTGCATTCTATTTTCACAGTTTTTAGTTCTCTCGTATACCACAGTGCTTTTTTCCCTGATTTCTTTACCAGTCTCAAGGGGGCATGTTGGTCCGCCGCTTTTTTGACGATGTCGTCAAATTGTAATGTGAGTTTCTCGCAGGGCAATTTAAAGTCGATTTTACTGATGTGTTCTTCTAGGGTAGGTAGGATTTTGTCATATGTCAAGTTGTTGTTATTTCTTCGCCAATTTTTTTTTTCTCCTGTGGTTAGCTGCTTCGTGTTAATTGGGATGTGGAGTTCGAAGGCTATGAGTCTATGGTCGGTCCAGAGCAATTCTTCTGGATCTTCTACCGTTAAGTTTAGATTTTTTTCAAAAATCGGATCAAGCAGGTGACCCGCTTTATGTGTGGGTTTGTCAACCCTTAAGGTGAGTTGGGCTAAGTCGAGCTGTGTGGTGACTTTTTGGGCTGGGGTATCTTGCTTATCGTTGAACCAAAGGTTAAGGTCCCCTAGAATAAGGAGTCTATGATGTTTTATTGTGAGATCCGTGGCCCATTCTATGAAGTTGTCTGTGAAATAAGTGCGGGGTCCTGGGGGTCTATAACATAACGCTATTATTATTGTGTATTTATTTTCGATCGTCAAATGTGCTGTGAGTGTTTCCCATGATGGGTTTTCCGTAGGAAGGTTAATTTCTGTTATTTTTATTGTGTTTTTATGTACAATCGCTATCCCTCCCCCCTGTTTGTTAGATCTGTTCTTTATGATGATCTTGTAGTCTGGTGGGAGCATTTCCCCGATGTCTACCCTGGACTTTTCTGTAAACCATGATTCCGTAATGAACAGACATTCATAATTTCTATCTATGCATAAATCGCAAATTTCATATTTATTCTTAACTGCCGATCTGGCGTTTATTAAGGCACATCTTAAGTCAGTGTGGAGGGATTTTCTTTTCGGGGGCCGTTTATTTTGTTCTAGATATTTTGGGTCTGTGCTATCTATGGTTTGTGGCGAATGGTTAAAAATAGGTGTTTTTAAAATCTTAAATTTAAAAGCTTTGGTTAAAATAGTACCAGGGATATCTGTACCCCTGTTTTGTAGTGCCAACAGTTGTTGTGAATCGTACTTGATTCGCAGATCTGAGGTATGAGACCCAGGGTGACCGCTCTGGTTTCTCTGGTCCCTCCTGGCCCGGACGGGCTCAGACGGGCGTGTCCTCTGGACCGCCGGACCCATCCGCCGGACCCGTCCGTGGTACGTGTACATTTTTTATGTGTGAGGCGGCGTAAAGACGCCGAACGCCGTCCCTCTGTCGGCTCCGCCCCTCCCCTTGGCGTGCCACAGCGCTGGAGCCGTGCTTGGGGGCGTTCTTAGGCAGAGTCTGCAAAGTGCAGGTGCGTTCAGAGAAAATTGCAAATTGTGCCAAAAAGTGCAAGTGCTTGGTGTGGTGGCCCCCAAGAGGGGTCGCCACTTTAGTAAGTGCGGGTAAGCCTTTTCAGGGTGTGTAGGCAGCATGCAGGTCCCGAGTCGAATCCGCCTCTCGAGGCCTCTCGCACTGTTGTAGTTTTATGTGAGGGGTGGCGTAAGGACGCCGAGCAGCGTCCATCTGTCGGCTCTGCCCCCCCCCCCTTGGCGTGCCACAGTGCTGAAGCCGGGCGAGGGGGTGTTCTTGGGCAGATTCCGCAAAGTGCAGGTGCGTTCAGAGAAAATTGCAAATCGTGCCAAAAGTGCAAGCGCTTGGTGTAGGAACTATAGTCAATATCTTCAGACAGTATAAAATACAAGCCTGTCACTACACAATAAAATACACAGAAAAATTATACTAAACAATAAATATAAAACTAGTGATGGTCGCTAAGAATACATAATAAACTATTGTAGATTGAATGGAGCTGCTAGTGGTCAGATCCGTCCAATCTATATACACATGGAGGCTCCCGCTGTAGGGGAGTGTTATCTGAGCAAATATACTTAATACATCTACTACCTATACAAAATGTGAAGAAAAAAAACACACAAATTCCCAATGTGCTGATATTGAAGAACGATCCCGGTATCCAAGTGCCAGTATTATAAGAAAGGTGAAAAACGGAATCCAAAAAGAAAAGACAGTCACTTGTGGTTAATCCAGATCCATTTGTGTAAATAATTGTTCAACAAAAATAAGAATCCTATAGGACAAATCAAGTTGCGTTGTGTTGCTGTGTTTAAGATAATAAGTGAATATTAATTTCCTGCGGAATCTCTTGTATTACCCACAAACAGCAGAGTTTTGCCGATATAAGCGGCAAGATACTATAGAGTCTGTAGCCGCTTGTGTATAGGAATAACTTTAGTGTAATACGGTACCTAAATAGATAGCCAGATAGTGTTAGGTGTCTGTAAAAAAAGGCCTGAATGTGAATTCAATACATTGGGCCAAATAATATTTTTGTTGTTGTGGTGAACGATAACAATGAGGAAAACATCTAGTAAAGGACGCGGACATGGTCGTGGTGGTGTTAGTGGACCCTCTGGTGCTGGGAGAGGACGTGGCCGTTCTGCCACAGCCACACGTCCTAGTGTACCAACTACCTCAGATCCCAGTAGACGCCAGAATTTACAGCGATATTTGGTGGGGCCCAATGCCGTTCTAAGGATGGTAAGGCCTGAGCAGGTACAGGCATTAGTCAATTGGGTGGCCGACAGTGGATCCAGCACATTCACATTATCTCCCACCCAGTCTTCTGCAGAAAGCGCACAGATGGCGCCTGAAAACCAACCCCATCAGTCTGTCACATCACCCCCATGCATACCAGGGAAACTGTCTGAGCCTCAAGTTATGCAGCAGTCTCTTATGCTGTTTGAAGACTCCGCTGGCAGGGTTTCCCAAGGGCATCCACCTAGCCCTTCCCCAGCGGTGGAAGACATAGAATGCACTGACGCACAACCAGTTATGTTTCCTGATGATGAGGACATGGGAATACCACCTCAGCACGTCTCTGATGATGACAAAACACAGGTGCCAACTGCTGCGTCTTTCTGCAGTGTGCAGACTGAACAGGAGGTCAGGGATCAAGACTGGGTGGAAGACAATGCAGGGGACGATGAGGTCCTAGACCCCAAATGGAATGAAGGTCGTGCCACTGACTTTCACAGTTCGGAGGAAGAGGCAGTGGTGAGACCGAGCCAACAGCGTAGCAAAAGAGGGAGCAGTGGGCAAAAGCAGAACACCTGCCGCCAAGAGACTCCGCCTGCTACTGCCTGCCGCCATCTGGGACCGAGCACCCCAAAGGCAGCTTCAAGGAGTTCCCTGACATGGCACTTCTTCAAACAATGTGCTGACGACAAGACCCGAGTGGTTTGCTCGCTGTGCCATCAGAGCCTGAAGCGAGGCATTAACGTTCTGAACCTTAGCACAACCTGCATGACCAGGCACCTGCATGCAAAGCATGAACTGCAGAGGAGTAAACACCTTAAAAACAAGGAAGTCACTCAGGCTCCCCGTGCTACCTCTTCTGCTGCTGCCGCCTCGGCCTCTTCTGCTGCTGCCGCCTCTGCCTCTTTTGCTGCTGCCGCCTCGGCCTCTTCCTCCGCCTCTGGAGGAACGTTGGCACCTGCCGCACAGCAAACAGGGGATGTACCACCAACACCACCACCTCCATCACCAAGCATCTCAACCATGTCACATGCCAGTGTTCAGCTCTCCATCTCACAAACATTTGAGAGAAAGCGTAAATTCCCACCTAGCCACCCTCTATCCCTGGCCCTGGATGCCAGCATTTCTAAATTACTGGCCTATGAAATGCTGTCATTCAGGCTGGTGGACACAGACAGCTTCAAACAGCTCATGTCGCTTGCTGTCCCACAGTATGTTGTTCCCAGCCGGCACTACTTCTCCCAGAGAGCCGTGCCTTCCCTGCACAACCAAGTATCCGATAAAATCAAGTGTGCACTGCGCAACGCCATCTGTGGCAAGGTCCACCTAACCACAGATACGTGGACCAGTAAGTATGGCCAGGGACGCTATATCTCCCTAACTGCACACTGGGTAAATGTAGTGGCGGCTGGGCCCCAGGCGGAGAGGTTTGGCGCACGTCCTTCCGCCGCCAAGGATCGCAGGGCAACATTCTTTGCCTCCTGTTGCCACCTCCTCCTACTCAGCTTCCTCCTCCTCTTCTTCCACCTGCTCATCCAGTCAGCCACACACCTTCACCACCAACTTCAGCACAGCCCGGGGTAAACGTCAGCAGGCCATTCTGAAACTCATATGTTTGGGGGACAGGCCCCACACCGCACAGGAGTTGTGGCGGGGTATAGAACAACAGACCGACGAGTGGTTGCTGCCGGTGAGCCTCAAGCCCGGCCTGGTGGTGTGCGATAATGGGCGAAATCTCATTGCAGCTCTGGGACTAGCCGGTTTGACGCACATCCCTTGCTTGGCGCATGTGCTGAATTTGGTGGTGCAGAAGTTCATTCACAACTACCCCGACATGTCAGAGCTGCTGCATAAAGTGCGGGCCGTCTGTTCGCGCTTCCGGCGTTCACATCCTGACGCTGCTCGCCTGTCTGCGCTACAGCGTAACTTCGGCCTTCCCGCTCACCGCCTCATATGCGACGTGCCCACCAGGTGGAACTCCACCTTGCACATGCTGGACAGACTGTGCGAGCAGCAGCAGGCCATAGTGGAGTTTCAGCTGCAGCACGCACGGGTCAGTCGCACTGCGGAACAGCACCACTTCACCACCAATGACTGGGCCTCCATGCGAGACCTGTGTGCCCTGTTGCGCTGTTTTGAGTACTCCACCAACATGGCCAGTGGCGATGACGCCATTATCAGCGTTACAATACCACTTCTATGTCTCCTTGAGAAAACACTTAGGGCAATGATGGAAGAGGAGGTGGCCCAGGAGGAGGAGGATGAGGAAGAGGGGTCATTTTTAGCACTTTCAGGCCAGTCTCTTCGAAGTGACTCAGAGGGAGGTTTTTTGCAACATCAGAGACCAGGTACAAATGTGGCCAGCCAGGGCCCACTACTGGAGGATGAGGAGGAGGTGGAGGAGGATAAGGATGAAGCATGGTCACAGCGGGGTGGCACCCAACGCAGCTCGGGCCCATCACTGGTGCGTGGCTGGGGGGGAAACGCAGGACGATGACGATATGCCTCCCACAGAGGACAGCTTGTCCTTACCCCTAGGCAGCCTGGCACACATGAGCGACTACATGCTGCAGTGCCTGCGCAACGACAGCAGAGTTGCCCACATTTTAATGTGTGCGGACTACTGGGTTGCCACCCTGCTGGATCCACGGTACAAAGACAATGTGCCCACCTTACTTCCTGCACTGGAGCGTGATAGGAAGATGCACGAGTACAAGCGCACGTTGGTAGACGCGCTACTAAGAGCATTCCCAAAAGTCACAGGGGAACAAGTGGAAGCCCAATGCCAAGGCAGAGGAGGATCAAGAGGTTGCCAAGGCAGCTGTGTCACGGCCAGCTCCTCTGAGGGCAGGGTTAGCATGGCAGAGATGTGGAAAAGTTTTGTCAACACGCCACAGCTAACTGCACCACCACCTGATACGCAACGTGTTAGCAGGAGGCAACATTTCACTAACATGGTGGAACAATACGTGTGCACACCCCTCCACGTACTGACTGATGGTTCGGCCCCATTCAACTTCTGGGTCTCTAAATTGTCCACGTGGCCAGAGCTAGCCTTTTATGCCTTGGAGGTGCTGGCCTGCCCGGCGGCCAGCGTTTTGTCTGAACGTGTATTCAGCACGGCAGGGGGCGTCATTACAGACAAACGCAGCCGCCTGTCTACAGCCAATGTGGACAAGCTGACGTTCATAAAAATGAACCAGGCATGGATCCCACAGGACCTGTCCATCCCTTGTGCAGATTAGACATTAACTACCTCCCCTTAACCATATATTATTGTACTCCAGGGCACTTCCTCATTCAATCCTATTTTTATTTTCATTTTACCATTATATTGCGAGGCAACCCAAAGTTGAATGAACCTCTCCTCTGTCTGGGTGCTGGGGCCTAAATATATGACAATGGACTGTTACAGTGGTGGCTGACGTGAAGCCTGATTCTCTGCTATGACATGCAGACTGATTCTCTGCTGACATGAAGCCAGATTCTCTGTTACGGGACCTCTCTCCTCTGCCTGGGTGCCTGGGCGCCTGGGCCTAAATATATGACAATGGACTGTTACAGTGGTGGGTGACGTGAAGCCTGATTCTCTGCTATGACATGCAGACTGATTCTCTGCTGACATGAAGCCAGATTCTCTGTTACAAGACCTCTCTCCTCTGCCTGGGTGCCTGGGCCTAAATATATGACAATGGACTGTTACAGTGGTGGCTGACGTGAAGCCTGATTTCTCTGCTATGACATGCAGACTGATTCTCTGCTGACATGAAGCCAGATTCTCTGTTACGGGACCTCTCTCCTCTGCCTGGGTGCCTGGGCGCCTGGGCCTAAATATATGACAATGGACTGTTACAGTGGTGGGTGACGTGAAGCCTGATTCTCTGCTATGACATGCAGACTGATTCTCTGCTGACATGAAGCCAGATTCTCTGTTACGGGACCTCTCTCCTCTGCCTGGGTGCCTGGGCCTAAATATATGACAATGGACTGTTACAGTGGTGGGTGACGTGAAGCCTGATTCTCTGCTATGACATGTAGACTGATTCTCTGCTGACACGAAGCCAGATTCTCTGTTACGGGACCTCTCTCCTCTGCCTGGGTGCCTGGGCCTAAATATATGACAATGGACTGTTCCAGTGTTGGGTGACGTAAAGCATGATTCTCTGCTATGACATGCAGACTGATTCTCTGCTGACATGAAGCCAGATTCTCTGTTACGGGACCTCTCTCCTCTGCCTGGGTGCCTGGGCCTAAATATATGACAATGGACTGTTACAGTGGTGGCTGACGTGAAGCCTGATTTTCTGCTATGACATGCAGACTGATTCTCTGCTGACATGAAGCCAGATTCTCTGTTACGGGACCTCTCTCCTCTGCCTGGGTGCCTGGGCGCCTGGGCCTAAATATATGACAATGGACTGTTACAGTGGTGGGTGACGTGAAGCCTGATTCTCTGCTATGACATGCAGACTGATTCTCTGCTGACATGAAGCCAGATTCTCTGTTACGGGACCTCTCTCCTCTGCCTGGGTGCCTGGGCCTAAATATATGACAATGGACTGTTACAGTGGTGGGTGACGTGAAGCCTGATTCTCTGCTATGACATGTAGACTGATTCTCTGCTGACATGAAGCCAGATTCTCTGTTACGGGACCTCTCTCCTCTGCCTGGGCCTAAATATATGACAATGGACTGTTCCAGTGTTGGGTGACGTAAAGCATGATTCTCTGCTATGACATGCAGACTGATTCTCTGCTGACATGAAGCCAGATTCTCTGTTACGGGACCTCTCTCCTCTGCCTGGGTGCCTGGGCCTAAATATATGACAATGGACTGTTACAGTGGTGGCTGACGTGAAGCCTGATTCTCTGCTATGACATGCAGACTGATTCTCTGCTGACATGAAGCCAGATTCTCTGTTACGGGACCTCTCTCCTCTGCCTGGGTGCCTGGGCGCCTGGGCCTAAATATATGACAATGGACTGTTACAGTGGTGGGTGACGTGAAGCCTGATTCTCTGCTATGACATGCAGACTGATTCTCTGCTGACATGAAGCCAGATTCTCTGTTACGGGACCTCTCTCCTCTGCCTGGGTGCCTGGGCCTAAATATATGACAATGGACTGTTACAGTGGTGGGTGACGTAAAGCCTGATTCTCTGCTATGACATGTAGACTGATTCTCTGCTGACACGAAGCCAGATTCTCTGTTACGGGACCTCTCTCCTCTGCCTGGGTGCCTGGGCCTAAATATATGACAATGGACTGTTCCAGTGTTGGGTGACGTAAAGCATGATTCTCTGCTATGACATGCAGACTGATTCTCTGCTGACATGAAGCCAGATTCTCTGTTAAGGGACCTCTCTCCTCTGCCTGGGTGCCTGGGCCTAAATATATGACAATGGACTGTTACAGTGGTGGGTGACGTGAAGCCTGATTCTCTGCTATGACATGCAGACTGATTCTCTGCTGACATGAAGCCAGATTCTCTGTTACGGGACCTCTCTCCTCTGTCTGGGTGCCGGGGCCTAAATATATGACAATGGACTGTTACAGTGGTGGCTGACGTGAAGCTTGATTCTCTGCTATGACATGCAGACTGATTCTCTGCTGACATGAAGCCAGATTCTCTGTTACGGGACCTCTCTCCTCTGCCTGGGTGCCTGGGCCTAAATATATGACAATGGACTGTTACAGTGGTGGCTGACGTGAAGCCTGATTCTCTGCTATGACATGCAGACTGATTCTCTGCTGACATGAAGCCAGATTCTCTGTTAAGGGACCTCTCTCCCCTGCCTGGGTGCCTGGGACTAAATATCTGACAATGGACTGTTACAGTGGTGGGTGACGTGAAGCCAGATTCTCTGCTATGGGACCTCTCTCCAATTGATATTGGTTAATGTTTATTTATTTTATTTTTATTTTAATTAATTTCCCTATCCACATTTGTTTGCAGGGGATTTACCTACATGTTGCTGCCTTTTGCAGCCCTCTAGCTCTTTTCCGGGGTGTTTTACAGCCTTTTTAGTGCCGAAAAGTTCGGGCCCCCATTGACTTCAATGGGGTTCAGGTTCGGGACGAAGTTCGGGTCGGGTTCGGATCCCGAACCCGAACATTTCCGGGAAGTTCGGCTGAACTTCTCGAACCCGAACATCCAGGTGTTCGCTCAACTCTACGTTTACACAATAAGAACATTTTTTAAAAATTCATTTTTTTTGTGTTGCCATTTTCTTAGAGCCATATTTTTTAAATTTTTCTGGCTATGGTCTTGTGTGAGGGATTGTTTTCTGCGGGATGAGGTGATGTTTTGGGTCATATGACTTTTTGATTGATATTATGTTTTGTGGGAGGTAGGTGACTGAAAAAATGCTGTTTTGGAGTAATTTTTATTAGGATTTCTTTTACGCCATTCACTCATGTTTTTGTGCTGCAATTTTCTTGCTATGGTCTTGTGTGGGGGCTCATTTTTTGCAGGATAAGGTGCAGTTTTTATTGCTACCATTTTGGGGTACATACGACTTTTTAATCGATTAACAAGTTTTTTGGGAGATGAGGTAACAAAAAAATTAATCAGTTTTGACGAAAAGTTTATTTATTTATTTTTATGGCGTTCACCTGATGGGGTAGATCATGTGATATTTTTATAGAGCCGGTCATTACGGACGTGGTGATACCAAATATGTCTATTTTTTATTTATTTTTTGTATTTTTAACATTTTTTAAATGGCTTAATTGGCACATCGCTTCCTTGCTGTATACACAGCACTCATTCAGCACTGTGTATACAGCGATCTAGAAGGCAGGGACACACAGGAATGGTCCATGCCTTCTCTCTGGGGTGCCCTGCTGTCACTGACAGCTACAATCTTTGAAAAGACATTCTAAAACGTCCGATCAGAAATAAACTCAACCGCCCAGGACGTTTATAGTCAATGGGAGGTCGGGAAGTGGTTAAAGGAGTATTCCAGTTTTGCAATTTTCATCATCAATTGACAGGAAACAACACATTATTACTTACCAATAGTGATTGGTTGTAATGCCCTGTTTTCCTGCACTCCATAGTGGTCATGTGATATTTTCCATTGTGTTGGTTCTCCCTACATCTGAGGTGCGGCAAGGTTTGTAAGGCTCTGCCCTGTAGACACAGCATCAACAGTGACCATGCCTCTCAGGGTATCGTTCTGCTCATTCTCCTGGACTGTGCCCTGTAGATGTGCACATCCACTAGGCGTCAAGGTGGCTTCCGCGGACGGGTCTCTATCACTAATATGTGGACTTGGACAAGTCCAAGAGAGGCGGTATATTAGTGATAGAGACCCGTCCACGGAAGCCACCTTGACGCCTGGTGGATGGGCCCGACACAAGTTTGATCAAAATGTGCGCTAAGAGATTCCATTGATCCAAATAGTAGGTATAGTACCATTTGAATTAAGAATGATCCCCATTTCTCAGCTTTACTGCTTATATGTGTGTGCAGCCATTATTTTTATTTATTTATTATGTTTGCCTTATGGATGTGCACCCATGACTATGATTATGAATAAGAATATGCCAGTCTAAATTTTCTTGTAATATTTATCTGAGGGTGGCGCCTCTTTTAGACTCAGCACACGCCCATCTGCCTGGGGCTTCTGATCAAAGTACAAATGTAGCTAGTTACTTCACTGCCCTGATAATGTGGACTTGGACAGGTCCAAGAGAGGTGGTATATTAGTGATAGGGACCCGTCCGCGGAAGCCACCTTGACGCCTGGTGCATGGGCCCGACACAAGTTTGATTAAAATGTGCGCTAAGAGCTTCCATTGATCCACATAGTAGGTATTGTACCACTTGAATTTAGAATGATCCCCATTTCTCAGCTTTACTGCATATACAGACGTGGACAAAATTGTTGGTACCCTTTGGTCAATGAAAGAAAAAGTCACAATGGTCACAGAAATAACTTTAATCTGACAAAAGTAATAATAAATTAAAATTCTATAAATGTTAACCAATGAAAGTCAGACATTGTTTTTCAACCATGCTTCAACAGAATTATGTAAAAAAATAAACTCATGAAACAGGCATGGACAAAAATGATGGTACCCCTAACTTAATATTTTGTTGCGCAACCTTTTGAGGCAATCACTGCAATCAAACGCTTCCTGTAACTGTCAATGAGACATCTGCACCTCTCAGCAGGTATTTTGGCCCACTCCTCATGAGCAAACTGCTCCAGTTGTGTCCGGTTTGAAGGGTGCCTTTTCCAGACTGCATGTTTCAGCTCCTTCCAAAGATGCTCAATAGGATTGAGGTCAGGGCTCATAGAAGGCCACTTTAGAATAGTCCAATTTTTTCCTCTTAGCCATTCTTGGGTGTTTTTAGCGGTGTGTTTTGGGTCATTGTCCTGTTGCAAGACCCATGACCTGCGACTGAGACCAAGCTTTCTGACACTGGCTAGTACATTTCTCTCTAGAATTCCTTGATAGTCTTGAGATTTCATTGTACCCTGCACAGATTCAAGACACCCTGTGCCAGACGCAGCAAAGCAGCCCCAGAACATAACAGAGCCTCCTCCATGTTTCACAGTAGGGACAGTGTTCTTTTCTTGATATGCTTCATTTTTTCGTCTGTGAACATACAGCTGATGTGCCTTGGCAAAAACTTCGATTTTTGTCTCATCTGTCCACAGGACATTCTCCCAGAAGCTTTGTGGCTTGTCAACATGTAGTTTGGCATATTCCAGTCTTGCTTTTTTATGATTCGTTTTCAACAATGGTGTCCTCCTTGGTCGTCTCCCATGTAGTCCACTTTGGCTCAAACAACGACGGATGGTGCGATCTGACACTGATGTTCCTTGAGCATGAAGTTCACCTTGAATCTCTTTAGAAGTCTTTCTAGGCTCTTTTGTTACCATTCGGATTATCCGTCTCTTAGATTTGTCATCAATTTTCCTCCTGCGGCCACGTCCAGGGAGGTTGGCTACAGTCCCATGGATCTTAAACTTATGAATAATATGTGCAACTGTACTCACAGGAACATCTAGTTGCTTGGAGATGGTCTTATAGCCTTTACCTTTAACATGCTTGTCTATAATTTTCTTTCTGATCTCTTGAGACAGCTCTTTCCTTTGCTTCCTCTGGTCCATGTCGAGTGTGGTACACACCATATCACCAAACAACACAGTGATTACCTGGAGCCATATATATAGGCCCAATGGCTGATTACAAGGTTGTAGACACCTGTGATGCTAATTAGTGGACACACCTTGAATTAACATGTCCCTTTGGTCACATTATGTTCTGTGTTTTCTAGGGGTACCATCATTTTTGTCCATGCCTGTTTCATGAGTTTATTTTTTTACATAATTCTGTTGAAGCATGGTTGAAAAACAATGTCTGACTTTCATTGGTTAACATTTATAGAATTTTAATTTATTATTACTTTTGTCAGATTAAAGTTATTTCTGTGACCATTGTGACTTTTTCTTTCATTGACCAAAGGGTACCAACAATTTTGTCCACGTCTGTATGTGTGTGCAGCCATTATTTTTTATTAATTGGTAAATACAAAAGAAAAATCTTTTCATTCCAGTAATATACTATATACTGTTAGGCCTGTGATGAAAATAGCATTTTCAGCACAGAAAATTCAGCCCTTCCAACACAGCAGGTCTGTGTTAACCTCTTCTGCCTGACATACGGAAGGTCGGGAGTTCAAATCCTGATGAAGACCTGGTAAATAATTTCTTTAGCAAAAGTCTATGTGCTAGAAGAGGGCTCCTCTCTCCAACCCATATCAAACACAGCTCCATTAGTATTCACTGTATTGAAGTGAATACTAATGAGGCTGCAGACCCTGCTTGGATCTGTGATGTTCCAGCTGGTAGGGGAAGGAAGCAGGGACCTGATGCTACAGACACTCTCTGTGAGTCTTGTGCTGGGATGTAAACATAGGGTGTGGGTCACAGATCGAAATTATGCTGGAGAAGTCAAAATGCATTTAGAACATCATGTTCATATAATAAAATAAGGTTGACTGCTGGTGTTGTTGTTTTTTGTGTAACTGGAAAAAAAAATTATAACATTGTACTCTTTTAAAAGAGAACCACTCAAGAAACCTTACAGGTAGGAGATTCATAGCACACTACCAAAACGAGAGCAGCATTGTCGAGATGTTTTAATATGTGCTCAGTATAATTTAGTTGGTCAGTGTAAGGGTTCATGCACACAGCCATAGTTTCTGTCTGCATCCATTCATTTCAATGGGAGAGCAAAAGATGCGGACAGCACACCATCCATACATCTGGCTTGCAGCCCCTCAAAAAAAAGAGAACATATCCTATTCTTGTCCATTTTGCGGACAAGGATAAGACATTTCTACATAAGTTAAAAAATAAATGGGGGCACGCACTTGGCCGGGATCCGTGTTTTGTGGATACGCAATTTGTGGGTCTCAAAACAATTATGACCATGTGCATGAGCCCTAAGGATGTGCCACAGGGTCTGGCTGTCCACATGTGGCCAATCCGCAACCCGCTGCAGCAGTCAATAACCACCACCGGTAGATGTGCTTGCTGTCTGTCTATGACACAATAGTATTTGGTAGTCAATTTGACTATCAAGTAATGAAACTGTGAATATTTTCAGAGCTATGGATGCTGTATCTTTATTGGAATTTTAACTTTTTCTGTTATAGAACTCTATCTCCCCTGTTTTAACCACAAAGTTCAAGGGATTCTGTCACCAGGTTTCACCCCTTTAAGATAAAAATATGCTTATGTTCAGGGTGCCTTCACGATTCCTAATGTGGTCTTATAAATGTAATCTGTAGGCTCATTTTGCTAAAAAAACGCTATTACTAACCTGTCAGTCAAAAAAATAAGGTGCCCAAGGGGATGTAAATGGATCCAAGCTGCCGGCCGCACCCGCCGCCGTTCGTGCCCAGCGCCACCTTTCCCGACCTCAGCGCCGCCTCATAATCTTCTGTGACGCCTCCGGCTCTCTCTCCCTCCCCCCTCCTTCTGCTGTAACATCGCTGTGACGCCTCCCGCTCTCCCTCACTCCCTCCCCCCCTCCTCCTGCTGTAACATCGCTGTTACACCTCCCGCTCTCCCTCCCTCCCCCTCCTCCCCCCTCCTTCTGCTGTAACATCGCTGTGACGCCTCCCACTCTCCCTCCCTCCCTCCCCCCTCCTCCTGCTGTAACATTGCGAGGCGGGAGGCGTCACAGCGATGTTACAGCAGGAGGAGGAGAAGGAGGGAGGGAGAGTGGGAGGTGTCACGGCGATGTTACAGCAGGAGGAGGGGGAGGGAGTGAGGGAGAGCAGGATGCATCACAGCGATGTTAAAGCAGGAGGAGGGGGGAGGGAGGGAGAGCGGGAGGCGTCACAGAAGATTATGAGGCGGCGCTGAGGTCGGGAAAGGCGGCGCAGGGCACGAACGGCGGCGGGTGCGGCCGGCAGCTTGGATCCATTTACATCCCCTTAGGAACCTTATTTTTTTGACTGACAGGTTAGTAATAGCGTTTTTTTTAGCAAAATGAGCCTACAAATTGCATTTATAAGACCACATTAGGAATCGTGAAGGCACCCTGAACATAAGCATATTTTTATCTTAAAGGGGTGAAACCTGGTGACAGAATCCCTTTAAATAATAAAATTCTGGCTTCATGTAATCAGCACTTGGGGGCACTTCAAAGCTTACTGCATAAGGATTTATACTGTAACAAATCCTTATCCAGTCAGCTCCCCCTAGTGGTGGCTATGGAAAGCTAAATGTATCATTTAACTTTATGACAGTTAGATATTGAACTCTGTGCAAGTGGAAAAGTATCATTGACTATAATAAAGGTATACTATGAATTTAATCAGCACAGAACGTTGGACTTAAGAATTGAGGGTTTTCACTTGCAAAGGTTTTATAACTTAACAGAGAATCTCAATGTCCACATCAGTCTCAATAACAGAAAACGCACAGCATGATAACTAATCCAACTGAAAAGAGCATAAGCTCAATTGTCAAAAAGTGGGAAAAACAATTATTTATAACAAAGGAAGATAATACATTGTCACCTCTTGTGTTATGAGAAAACTGTCCAAAATGAAGCCAATCATTGATGTCTTTGATGTACTACGTTTCCCTGAGATACATTTTCTACGAATAAAAGGCAGAAGATGATAATAGTAACGGTTTGGAGGTAAATCTGAACTTGCAGTTCTCATTGAGCTGATTGTTGGCTTTGACAAAGCTTTGTGAAAGGCTATTGATAGCCTTGAGCAAACAGTCAATTTAAAATGTATGTAACCACCTATTTTGGAGGGTAATGAAAGTCTTTTGCAGTGGAGAAAACCAAGAGACACTTTAATCAATATTTATTAGTAACTGGACTGCATCATGTAGGTGCTCATCACTGTGACAGCTGAGGTTCTAAAGATAATGGGGGTTATTAATGTATACATAATCTTCTCTCCCTCTAGTATAATACCCCCATATATAGTTCTCTGCCCTCGTGTTTATATAATTTCCCCCATCTATTGCCCCTTGTAGTGCCATACATATATACTGTATATAAAAAAAATATATATTCACCAGTGGCCAGTTCTCTGCCGCCGTCTACAATGCAGGCCACAGGCTTCTTCCCGCCTTTACCTGGGTTTTCAATATTATGGATTAAAAGACCACGGCTGATTTTTTTATCATTACAAATATGGGTGCTGCCTCCCCTCCTTTTTTCTTGTCTTCATGCTTGAAGCCTGAGTTGCTGCTTTCAAGCGCAGGCAGTCACGATTGACATCACTGCGACTTCCTGCACTGGGTCACAGTAGGTGTGATGATGTGGTCATGTGACCACGTCATTGTGCCGCCTGTGACCAAGGCGCAGGAGGTCATGATGATGTCTTTGCGACCACCTGCACCATTCTAGTGCCTCACAGGCTTAAGGCCTGGTGGCCTGAGGACTATGAGGCTGAACGGCACGATGACAGCCCACCGCAAACTGCAGCCCCCTGAGAGGCAGGTCAGCTGCTGCCTGAGGCGAGATGAGAATGACAGAAGCGGGTCTGCCTGGCAGTCCTTACACCTAGAATGAAATCAATGCTAAGTGGTGTACAGTATAATGCTGTGTGTCCTTGGATCTACTGAATTGTATTATTATAATTCTTTTGGTATAATTCAGTAGATGAAAGATCAGCCAGAGAGTCACGTGAAAGGAGCACTGTCCATAATGGGAAATCACGGAGCGTGCAGCCACAATGCTTCTAGAAAGAGATTTTTTATGTAGCATAGCAAGTTTATGTAGCAGATATGGGCTATGATATGCACTTGGTTGCAACAGTGGAAATGTTGGGAGTTGGGGACAATTGTAATCCCAAGTATTTGAACCTTTAACTGCTAAAATCTTTGTAAGGCCCAGCATTATAATCCTAAGAGCCTGAAGTTTAAAATGGGCAGCAAGTGCCTAACTATGGCTTGCAAGACTGTCCAGTAAGAGTGCCTTATATTTCTTGTGATGCTGCATTGACATGTAGGGTGAGGGAATGAACCATGTCAACATGGACTTTATTCACAACCACAGCCGTTATATTGTTCTAAAAATATAACATAGAGGAAAGGTATATGGAGGAATTGCATTGCAAAAAACTGGTAAATGTGAAATGATATGTACTACTTATGATCAGAAAAAACAAAGTTTCAGTCATCTGAGTCAACATAAAAAAATTAAAATATTACTGCAGGAAAAGGGATGCAAAAATTGAAAATTTCTTCTGTTCCCTAAGGGCAAATATGACTTGGCCGTTAAAGGGTTTAGTAGTGCTATATATATAACATACTATATGCTTCACATGTTGCACCGTTCTTCAGCTTCACATAACCAACACTGTTACTAAGGTTTGTATCCATGGAGGAATAGCGGGAGGCCAAGTAACTGGCATGCCAACTGTGCCCCCTTACTGCTGCTACCTTTAAATGTCAACACCCATCATTCCTGAATGAGCTGGAGTCAATTATTTGCGTCACAGAAGCATTCCACATGACCTAAAATGAATTTTCTCTTTGTATTCTTCACTCATTCTCAGTACAGGCGTTCATTCTCCCCCCTACACACATAGAAGTGCCACCAAGTCCATGCTCACCCACACAGTATAATATTCAGAGCACTGACCTGATCACAAGAAATTACCACATTTCTGTGATAGAATCAGAATCTTCAATAAATAGTTTGAGACATTATCTTCTGCCTGTCTGTTCTCGTAAATGAATGCTCCTGAATAGCGATCTATCTGATGAGAAAACCTTGCTGAGGCAGACATCTGTTTTTTTAACAAAACGTGCCTCCCCACAGAATGTACTTATACTGCACCCAGCACTGTCCTCATCTCCACGTTCAATATAGTTTGCCAATGGGTGATTGTTACTATAAAAAGGTATATATAACGAATTAATGTATTTGAAACTAATGCACACTATGTTGGAACAAAAAAAAAACAAGTGTGTCCTAGAACCCAAGTCACACGAGGACAACAGTAAGTGGAGAAAGTTTTGCTAATGGCTTCTTTGTATAGACACCAAAGTAATTACATGTTGGCAAGTTATAGTTGCAAGATCTCCTTATTTTATACTGAGATACACTTTTCTATTTGCTCCCTCCAAACACAATATAGCTCAATAATATATTTTCACTGTTTAGTGTTCTTCAATCAGTATTCTCATGAAGGATCTATATAGAGGCAACACAAAGTGAAATGCAGACCCTTTAATACATGGCCTCCATACAGGGTCAATGCATACAACAATGCCATGTGCATTGATCCCTAGGGCTAATACCAAGTTAAGCTAAGTTCACAGTTTTATTTTGTTAATAATTCTACTGCACAGCACCACAGGGCCAATGCATGTGATCATAGTGCTAAACATGAGATGTTATCATGGACTAGGGTTTGTGTAGATGACCTTTCAAGATGGGTCATAAATTGAGTCATAATGACATTCATGTCTGTTACAAACAGGCAAATGTAATGTATAGCCTTCAGATTAAGTTAAAGGTCAGCTGTCTAAAATTAATACAAATAAGTCACAGGGGCCTGATGGGATACACCCAAAGCTATTAAAAAAGATTAGCAGTGTACTAGCAAAACCATTAACAGATTTAGTTAACCAATCACTGGTTACAGGAGTCTTCCCAGAGGATTGGAAATTAGCAAATGTTGTGCCCATTCACAAGAAAGGTAGTAGGGAGGACTCGGGCAACTATAGGCCAGTAAGCCTGACATCAATAGTGAGGAAATTAATGGAAACCATACTTAAGGAGAGGGTTGTGGAACATCTAAAATCCCATGGATTGAAAGATGAAAAACAGCATGAGTTTACTTCAGGGAGATCATGTCAAACTAATCTTAAAGATTTTTTTGATTGGGTGACCAAAATCATAGATGGCGGAGGGGCAGTAGACATCGCTTATCTAGACTTTAGTAAGGCTTTTGATACTGTCCCCACATAGAAAGCTTATCAATATATTTCAGTCTTTGAGCTTGGACTCCCATATTGTTGAATGGATTAGTCAGTGGCTGAGGGACAGACAACAAAGGGTTGTAATAAATCAAGTATATTCAGACCATGGTATTGTTACCAGTGGGGTACCTCAGGGATCTGTTCTGGGACCCATATTGTTGAATATCAGCGAAATTGCAGAAGGCCTCGATGGTAAGGGGTATATTTTTGCCGATGACACAAAGATTTGTAACAGGGTTGATGTTCCTGGAGAGATACACCAAATGGAAAATGATTTAGGAAAACTAGAGGAATGGTCAAAAATCTGGCAACTAAAATTTCATGTTGATAAGTGCAACATAATGCACCTGGGGTGTAAAAACCCAAGAGCAGAATAAAAATTCAGTGATACAGTCCTAACCTCAGTATCTGAGGAAAGGGATTTAGGGGTCATTTGTCACGGCCACGGTTATGGCCGTGACTCCTGGGGAGCCGCATACAGTTGCCCGCGGTTTGGGTTGTTGTGTCAACCGCAGCTGAGGCATAATGTTGTTGGCCTCAGTGCGGTTGCCGCGGACAACAGCATTGTGTGCGGTTCCCTGGGAGTTGTGTGTATGCACTTTTGGTATGTCTGTGTGCACGGTGTTTTGTGGTGTGCACTGACATCCTTCCCCGCACTGTGGTTGCCCGTGGCAACGTTTGTTGTAGTCTGTACATGTGGTGGCACTGTCTCGGCCTTTGGGCTGACTCCCTGGACATGGTTGCCACCCATGTCGTTGCCAGTGGCAACAGCCACAGTATGTGATGCAGTTGGACACTTTCCCCTATATGTGTGTTTTCCCTTCTGTGGTGCTGGAAGGGTTAACTCCCTTCCCAGTGTGTGTGTGATGTCACTGGGTGTGTCCGACTGTGGGGTGTGGCTTCTTGGCCTATATAGCCTGAGTGTCTGGCATGGCTCAGTAGGTTGCTTCAGTCATCCATGGCTGGAGCAGCCTCCTGTGCTTATGACCTGCCAGTGAGAGCCACCCCTGTGGTCATAAAATAATTGTCGTTATGTTTGATGTCTTTATGCGTGTGTGGTTGTATGTTGTTCTGTTGGGACCTTCTTATGTTTGGTGCAGCTCACGGTTCTGGTTTCCTGTCTGCTCAGGGATCCAGTCAGCAAGGCTGTGGCAGGTTGGTGGAACTGGGTGTTCGCCTGCCATTCCCGTGAGGCTGTTCATGTCCCCCTTTTTCCCAACAGCTTGGCCATTGAGACTCCTGCTCCTCCGTGCCAAGGAGGAGTAGGTCATCTTACCCAGCTCCTAGCTCAGGGATCTGCGGAGGGTAAGACAGGGCTCCGAGGTTCCTGCGCATGGGTCCTCCTACCTTAAAGGTCGGCCCATGCAGGTTAGGAGTTAGGGTCAGGGTAGGGATGCGTGAGGAGGTGACCTGCTCCCTATCCTGTTCTCATGGCCGAGTAGCCACTACACCACCTGGCATCTCACGGCTGAGGGTTTCCCCCATCCTCAGCCGTGACATCATTATTTCAGAAGACTTAAAAGTAGGCAGACAATGTCACAGAGCAGCAGGAAATGCTAGCAGAATGCTTGGGTGTATACTGAGAGGCATTACCAGTAGAAAGAGGGAGGTGCTCATGCCGCTCTACAGAGCACTAGTGAGACCTCATTTTGAGTATTGTGCTCAGTACTGGAGACCATATCTCCAGAAGGATATTGATACTTTAAAGACAGTTCAGAGAAGAGCTACTAAACTAGTACATGGATTGCAGGATAAAACCAGGAAAGGTTAAAGGACCTTAAAATGTATGGCTTGGAAGAAAGACGAAACAGAGGGGATATGATAGAAACTTTTAAATACATAAAGGGAATCAATAGTGTAAAAGAGGAGAGAATATTTAAAAGAATAAAAAACTGCAACAAGAGGACATAGTTTTAAATTAGAGGGGCAAAGGTTTAAAAGTAAGATCGGGAAGTATTACTTTACTGAGAGAGTAGTGGATGCATGGAATAGCCTTCCTGCATAAGTGGTAGCTGCAAATACAGTGGAGGAGTTTAAGCATGCATGGGATAGGCATAAGGCCACCCTTCACATAAGAAAGGGCCAGGGGTTATTCATAGTATTTTGTATAGTATATTGGGCAGACTAGATGGGCCAAATGGTTCTTATCTGCTGACACAGTCTATGTTTCTATATCTAAGGCCACCATAATGTGTTACTGCAGTCTGACCACCAGCGCTATAGATACATGTCAGAAGATCACACTAGTCAAGCTTGTGGACTTGGATCATCAATGATTTCCTGAATGAAAGCATTTTTTACTCAAATGTCTTTGTTCAGCAATGTCAGAAATTTGACACAATGTTCTAAGCAAAGGTCCATTGAGATCGGTAGTAGATTATACAGTATGAAACTATCTATGAACAGATTTCAAAGGTGGTCCTAGACCACAGATTTTACCAATTTGATCATTGTAAAAGAGCAATTACCAGCATCCATTCAGAGGAAAAAATTACTCACATTTTTACAGATCTTTCCAACACATATAGCGACACTTTGACCCTCACAGGGGTCTTTGTCATACAATTTCAACAATTTGATAGTTTCATATGTATTTATTATATATCAGAAGGTGATACCAAGAAAGAGAAACTCAGAATGCCCTAAAATGATATTTAAAAAAAAATGGATTTTGTAAACTGTCTACCTCCTTGTTTGTAAGAAGATTTTGCTATATGGCTATGCGTATAGCATCTATTCTTCTACGTTCAAAACGTTTTACTAGACATATTTTGCAAAATATGAATAGTTTAAGCGTTTTCAATAGTAAAACCAATTTGATATTTGTATAAAGTACAGTGCAAAAAATTCAGCCTCCGCCCCCACCATCTTGGTGTTTTTTGTGTTTTTTTTGCATCACAACCTGAAATTAAAATGGATTTTAACTTAGATTTCATGTAATGGACTTGACAAAATAGTCCAAATTGTTACAGTGAAAAAAAAAAAACTAACTTGGTTAAATGGAACTTGTGACCATGAAAATGGAGTGTATGTAGTCTGCAGGCAGCATGTTATAGAGCAGAATGAGTTGAGAGGATTAATATATATTTTTTAAAGATAAATAATGGTGTAGAGGCTCACCCGTCTGTTGGTATGGATACGGTGCTCTTGTGCAAATTGATTCACCCAATCAATAGTAGACATATTTTGTAAATAAGACTAGTAACGTCAGGCACTCATTATCTACAACCACCTGGAGACTACAGGTCAAAGTTCATATTTATTACGTCCATACATAACACATAAAACCCAATACAAAGCTTAAAAAAAAACTAAAAAAGTGTGATTGACAGACCTTGGTGGAATAATTATTAAATGTTTATAATATATCCGTATGTCATCTGATATACTTGTTTCCTAATGTCATTGAGGTATATATCAAATTAGTCACAAGGGAGATAATGCCAAGGATTGATAGTTTATCAAAAAATTGAAAAAAAAAATAGAAAAATGATGTTAAATATAGATAGTTCATTAATATGTAGATAAATACCAAAGATAAGTAGTTCATCAATATATAAATAAATCAGTGCTAAATAAAGACATATTGAAGTGTGAAGGTGGTTAAGATGGGTAAAATGTCCACAAGGGGTTAATCATCCCACAAAAAAACTTCCAACTTAATAAAAAGATTTTAGTTTCATCCAAAGATTACTCAATCATATTCATGTAGTGCACTTTGTATCCCATATTGGGTATACTGACATAAGTGTATACGTCTTTCAGTAATAGATGTCACTTACGCTGCTGCTCCTGATGTTAGTAGAGGTCAATAGAGTTATTACCCACCGCTGCATCGTGGCGTCCCACGTGTCAGGCTGGATATACAGAAATTGTACCTCTCTCCTGAAGAGTAAGTGGAATCTTATCCTCTGACTGTGCCGCTTCTAGCAGTTCGCATCCGGCATCCCACGTGGTTCAGTGGTTCAAAGTTCAAGATGTAACCTGTGCCAGCGCTTTACTTGTGGTCCGAGCCCAGTACCCTTTTTCTTCCTTCTGGTGCTGGAGCTATGCTCTGGTGCTGGGTATTCAATCTGCCCAGTCCTTGAGGGCCACCTTGTCTGACATACTATCAAGGTGTGGTGTAGGGGGTAAACTCCACACCAAACACAGATGAAAGGGGAAAAAAGACTAGGCCTGGACAGTGGGGTAGAGCCACCCTAATTCTAGCCCTGACTCCTTACCGTATGAGTGAATCCAGATGGTAGGAAGGCTCATACACAGGAACCTCGGACCCTAATGATGCGTGGAAGTAATGTCAGGACTAGGGACGACCTGTTCCTTCCCAGATTAATGAAAAAGCGTCTCCCTAAGGCCTAGTTATTGGCCACAACAGAAAAACAACAAAACTTACTGTAATGTCCTAGAGTGGGTCCACCTGACTCCTAGAACATTACACCACAACAGTAAGAAACCACGCTCACATAGAGAGATGAGAGTGAGAAGCAAACTGGATCGGCAGGTAAGAGTCCAGTGGCAAGAATAACCACTGACCTGTCGGGTTGTAATAATTCAATTAAGAATTATTAATTATGGTCATAAAAATTATTAATCATAAAAAAATTAAATTTATAAAAACTCTACACAAACATCATGTTAATGATCCTGTGGAAAAATTTGATTAGTAATCAATATCATTAATCATTTATTGACTTGCTATAACTATTAATTTAATGCAGCAGTTTGCTTCGTTTACTGGACATTCCTATGTCAGCGAAGTATTGCACAACTTTTCCTTTACTCTTTATTCACTTCATGAGATAAAGAATTTACATTCAATGGAGTTGGGAGAATCTTACTCTTCCTTTCCATTAGGCTGACTTAAGAAATCAGCTCGCAGCGCAGCTCTGCAACCTCTGACCTCTTCACTGACATGCATCTAAACTTAGGAATGTGCTCCTTCCCCCTCCCATCTTTAGGATGGTGGGCAAAATTTTGGACATACAGGAAAACTGATTGTATACATGACACAGCTCTGTGACCCCCTCCCTTAGGAGACTTTTTAAGGCAATTAGGGTTTGTTAACAGAGCTATTTAAATACAGTTTTGCGCTTTTCCCTACTAAAACAATTAACAGGTTCTAGGTACTCTGTTTAAAAATAATTCACAAATATATAAAATAAGATAAAAATCTGAAACGATTAATCAGAGATAGATGAAACAATTCCCCCCTTTTGGGGATTATCATATCTGTAGCAATTTCAAATTGTACATTAGGATCCTATAAGAAAGCATGGTTATATTAGCATACATAGCAATTAACCCGTTTAATACTGTTCTCTTATAGATTCTATTTATCAATAACATTGGGTCAGACTTTATGTATAAAGTTCCTCTATTATCCTGTAACGCCTTGAGTTACTAAACTCAACCTCCCTGTATATGGGGGTAAATCTCCAACTATGGGAGTCAACTGGCCAGGAATTAATAGGAAGGTTCCTGAGTCAAACAAAGGACTAGAACCGGACCCTGTACCGCCTAGGCTAATGAGACCTACATCTGTTTCGTATCTTGGGACAATTTACTATTAATTTCTGGCGATACAAAAACATCAATTGTGTTTAGCATAGACAAACAACTCCTGAGTTGATTTACATGTCATGCACTCGTTGCATTCGTGTAATAACACTTTACTGCAACAACTCTTCTGCGGTTCTGGTATGGGCTTAACCCCTTCAGTACCAGGACAATAATATTGACTGTGTATAGACCACGCCCTTCTAAGGGTTATAAACGTGATCTGGCTGTAACATTCTAATGCCAGCAACAATATACACAATATACATGATAATTTATCATTAATATGTCATCTCATCAATCATATCTCGGTGGGACCTCCATTTATGTCGGGTTGTAATAATTCAATTAAGAATTATTAATTATGGTCATAAAAATTATTAATCATAAAAAAATTAAATTTATAAAATTTTTCATAAATTCTTAAAATCATGACCTGGTGAATTGTAGATAACCTAATTGATACAATTCACATCTGAGTCCGACTATTTCCTCAGATAAATAAGTTCTTTTTGACGAGAGATGACGTTAATGATAAAACATGTAGTTCTGCATTATACAACAATACACAGGTTTATAAAAATATGCAGATTTATTGGTTACAAGATTATAAACATATATAAGTAGATAAACACAATGATACATGCAAATGAATATATATAGCATTGATATAAAGCATTACAATCTTAACAATACATGTGAGTGGAAATAACTTGTCACATTATAACCAAGCTATTATTAGGTTAGGATATCAAATAGGAACATCATTTTTATACATCACTTCTCTGTTCGGAGGAAACCTCATGATATCAGGATGGGCATGTCTAATCCTAGACATCAATATAGAATGCTAAATACATTCTTCCCCCCTCTAACCAACTACACATCACATGACTTCAGGCATGGGCAAATCCATTCAAGGATATAGCTTAGAAGAGATAACTGTATCCTTCCGCCCCATCCTGGACTATTTTCACATATATAACTTTGGTAAGACTATTAAGACAAATGACAGGGATATATGATCTTTGCTAGACCATATCTTAATTGGAAAGGACTTGAAATAAGTCTTTCCTGTGGGAAACCATCACTTAGCTTGGCAAAGAATGTTCTATCAATATATATATATATATATATATATATATATATATATATCTAAGCAATTATTTAATGCTCTGCTAGATTATGAGTCTTGATTCTTCTGCAGGTAGAATGAAGTCTCACAATATCCTAAAACTACATCTCAATATGGAGATGATCAATTAATTTAATTATGTATTTATTCGCTAATCTAGATGGTATAATTTCACCCACACTATCAAATTAGTCTTAATAAAATGAAATATCATTTTCTGTGTCTCTTACCAAGTTCTAGTAGGAATCTCTCACTTCTGCTCCTAGGAAAGCTGGGTGGTCCATCATAGCACATCTCACCATGGCTTCCATCTTGATAGACCCCTCTAGAGACCTCCCCTTTTTTCTCCTCTCTTTCTTTCTTGTCTCCGTTCTCTGTCCTCCTTGTGTATGGTTTATGATCACAAACTTATCAGTTAGACACACCTTCCTAATTTGGAGCTTTCCAATCATTGTCGGATGGGTGTGTTCATTGATAAGAAATGACATCATAACCTTACCCAGAATGCACTTTTGCTACTGTTGTAATGTCACCTACTCATACCTAGGTGGCACTGCTGTGTAAGCTATTTGCATCCTAGTATAAAGGGTTAACTTCTGTAAGTCTGAATAAAGGTATAATATACAATTGACCTTAAAAGCTTTAATTCAAGGCTATAGGGATTAGATTTGACACTTGTAGCAATTAGAGACAGACCTCTAGGCGTCTCTTCTGACTGTTTCTCACACTGTTTGTTTATGTATCGTAAATAACTTTAATGGCCTTGTTTTCTCAGAGATATCAGTATCTCCTCTCATACCAAAGAGGTGAATAATTGTTACAAAACACACATCTTCACAGACACTCTTTTAGAGACAAAGATTCTCCTAATGAGAAATTTATATAATATACTGGATACATGTTGTCTTCATAACATATAACAGTATAATATAATATATATTATATGTTCTACTGATTGTCTTATGCTAAGGACTAAGGTTCATTAAATGAATACATGAATATTATATATTTGCTTCATTGATAAATGCTTAATTGTGTAGGTAATTATCACCAGCTGCATAGAGCTTATCTTTAACTCCCGTCATAAATTTATCAGTAGATAAGAAGGCCTCTTCTCAGACTGGTACATTCATGAGAAGAATAACACTAAAAAGTAGAAACCTTCGTGTGACCTTACTTTGGCCTTCTCAAGACATACAAAATTGTAACTATAGTGGAGCATGGCTCTTAAAGGTAATGAACATCCGTCTTGACTAAAAATGAATTGGATATCAATGTATTTACCTATGAAAAGGCACGACAGACCCAAGAACACCAGAAGACTTGGTCACTAACCTGCCACGGCTGCTGGAAGGCACACAAGCAGTCCACACCACAGCGAACTGGAACTCATGCATATGTACTGGTACCGGAACACCATACCGGACTCAGTAGAAAACAACAAACAAAGGAACAAACTCACCATCAACTGCCTGAACCCCAAAGCGGACAGGATGCCTGGCAGTCCCAGGCAGAGCTGCTCACAGACTTGTTGTTCCCACTCCAGGGAACCCAGGATCCCTCCCACCAAAGGCACAGACAGAATGTCTAGCATCCAAGCAGGACCATACATACCAAAGACAGACCATACATGGAACAACAACTAGACATACAACACAAACCCTGAACATACCACAGCACACATAGAATAGGGAAAGGAAGGGAAGGTGATATCAAGGAGACATTGATGTCCCACAAGTTGGCCCTCAAGGACTGAACAGGGGGAATACCCAGGACAGGAGCATAGCTCCAGCAGCAACAGAAGCTGGAGTACAACTAACCCCAGACTACTAGCCACAGGCTAAATAGCACCAAGTGACCACACCCAGCCAGGAACTTAACCCCACACGCACCAGACAGAGAAGGAACTAGCAGAAAGGAGAAAAGCACACACATGCTGCATAAACAACACGTTGCCCCAGGCAACCAGTATGCATGGCTAACGTGTCACGGCGAACAACAACGAGATCATGATACAGCCATGGCAGCCCTTTAGCTAGTTACCCATATCCTTCTATCAAAGATATTCACGCCTCTTTTCAGCCTAGGTTGCACACTATAGCCCCACTTAATAGGGGCACACTGTCACGGAAGGTGTACAGGAAACTAGAAGACACAAAATGAAAATCCGACTGACTGGATCCAAAACTAAGGAACAAAAGGGAGAGCCCTGCATCAGACCTGGCTCTCTCCCTAACTGCTCAGCCTATGCGAAAATCCCAATGGTAGATGATCGCATATCCTCGTACCTCGACTGTATAACACCTGAACACACTATAATAGTGAGGGGACACGACCACCGGCTTCCTACACTTGATACGGAGGGAGGCAGGGTCACCTGGGATCCAGCAAACAGGAAAACACAAATGAACGAACAAAACTTATCTGTAGAAGACTCAGAAGTAGGATCAGCATGCACACACTCCAGGAAGGAATATAAACCGCAAAGTGATGCAGTATGGGGAGGGATTTAAAGGGATGCAATCAGTGCAACTACATGAGAGCTGAGAGAGGCTAACGAGATGAGAAAATGAAAGCAAAACAAAAGGAACCTCAAGGAGGAGGTTCTGAAGGACGTCTGTCAGAGCTTCTCAGATGTCTGGTGGTGACACACACTCAATCAACCATGTACACAGGTTTATACCCGTAAATTCCACCCCTTTTTTCTTATGTACTAGACTTTATTTAGCCCTCCCTCTCCTTTATTTCCCCATATGGCAGATCAATTAAGCTATAGTTTACTAAAATCCCTTACTCATTACTAATGTGTTCTTCTTTTCTTTTAGTGACTCTTGTGACCAAGGTCAATCAGTGACCGAAACGTCAAGACATCGTCACAAATAAATTACTGGTATTCTTCTCACTTGCCCTCATATTATATGGAGGATATGTCACAATAATAAAATATTTTTTACTTGCATATAAGCCTTGAGTGTGAGGTGGTATTTCTCTTACTATTTAATATTTGGATCGCATCCACTCCACTGAAGCACTTAATTTTCTGGACAGCGAGTGCAGCCCAATTAATTTATCCTGAGGATAGGTCATCAACATCAGAAGCCTGGAAAAACCCTTTAACTCAATAGAGTGAATAAGCTCCCCCTGTGTATAATCAAAGTCTCACGTGACCTATCGCATGATGCAAGTATACATACAGCACTAATAAGCAAGCAACATGAAGAAACCAAATAGCTTTTCAAACAGGCCAGAGACAAAGATGTGCAGAAGTATAGATCAGAGTTGTCTTATATAAAAAAAATGCAAGAAATATCCAAAACTTTGAACATCCCATGAAGCACCATTAAATCAATTGTAACAAAATGAAAAGAAGATGCCACAACTAGAGATGAGTGAATTTCTAGCAATTCAATTAGTCAGCAGATTCAATTCGGGTATAAACTACTACCTGGATCATAAGTCCTCAGATTGTGCTGAAAAGTTGTGTATGATACTCTGGGGTCTCCTAGGACTGTAGCCATCTCTTTTCATGCTCTTTAACACAAAGACAGCTTTAGTAATGTCAAAATGACAGTGACATATATGGCTACGGGTAATTGTATGGCAGCTGTTGGTAAGAAACAGTCTGTTTAATAATACACTGCGCTATTGGATTTGTCATGCTTTTTAAAATTAGAAAATATTCAAAAAATTATCCCTTAGGGCTCATGCACATGACCGTTGTGCATAACGGTCCATTTTTTATGGATCCGTGGTTCCGTTTTTTGCAATCCGTTGTGTTTCCGTATATACTCCATTTCCGTTCCGTTTTTGCGAAAAAGCATGTCCGTGTTGTTTCAGTATGTGATCAGTTTTTTGCGGATGATAAACAGAAACTGAAACAGGAAAAAAAAGCTAAACTTTTGATTCTTCCCCCTTTTACACCCCCCCCCCCCCCCATTCAAGATGGCCATGTGATGGTGCTCCATTTCTACAGCTTTTTGCAGCATTGAGAGCTTTGTTAGAAGTTGGTGTCTTGTTGACATTGGTTTCTGATTTTGGCTATCTGTTGTATTATGGCTGACTTGGAGGAAGACCTCCTTCTGCGCTGTCTGGTTTCTCGGCACGATGAACAGCAGCCTACTATGCTGGACAGCCTGCTGGACTTGCATATCGAGAACTCTATGCTGATTACTTTATCAGCCCTGAGGGATCATTACTGTGGCAGATGGACAAAGTTCTTGGCAGACAATGATGTCATCTGGACTCTGGCCATTGTAGTATTCTGTTATTTTACAGTCAGTGTTTTTTTATTTTTATTATATTAGATAGTGTAGGGACTCGCAAGACAAAGAGGAGCCTTGACGTCGGCTTGTGGGCTGGGGTGTATTGTAGTCAAAACTGTTAAGACCAAAAGTTCAAAATATTTTATGGACAATGACATGATTGTGTTTAACATCAAAAGTGTCTAATGTTTTGCCTACATAAATAGAGTTGAGCGAACACCTGGATGTTCGGGTTCGAGAAGTTCGGCCGAACTTCCCGGAAATGTTCGGGTTCGGGATCCGAACTCGACCCGAACTTCGCCCCCGAACCCGAACCCCATTGAAGTCAATGGGGACCCGAACTTTACGGCACTAAAAAGGCTGTAAAATAGCCCAGGAAAGGGCTAGAGCGCTGCAAAAGGCAGCAAAATGTAGGTAAATCCCCTGCAAACAAATGTGGATAGGGAAATGAATAAAAATAAAATAAATTAAAATTAACCAATATCAATTGGAGAGAGGTCTCATGGCAGAGAATCAGGCTTCATGTCACCCACCACTGGAACATGCCACTGTCAGATATTTTGGCCCCGGCACCCAGACAGAGGAGAGAGGTCCCATAGCAGAGATTCAGGCTTCATGTCATAGCAGAGAATCAGGCTTCACGTCACCCACCACTGGAACAGGCCACTGTCAGATATTTTGGCCCCGGCACCCAGACAGAGGAGAGAGGTCCCATAGCAGAGAATCAGGCTTCATGTCATAGCAGAGAATCAGGCTTCATGTCATAGCAGAGAATCAGGTTTCAAGTCATAGCAGAGAATCAGGCTTCATGTGATAGCAGAGAATCAGGCTTCACATCACCCACCACTGGAACAGGCCATTGTCAGATATTTAGGCCCCGGCACCCAGACAGAGGAGAGAGGTCCCGTTGCAGAGAATCAGGCTTCATGGCATAGCAGAGAATCAGGCTTCATGTCATAGCAGAGAATCAGGCTTCACGTCACCCACCACTGGAACAGGCCATTGTCAGATATTTAGGCCCCGTCACTTAGACAGAGGAGAGAGGTCCCATAGCAGAGAATCAGGCTTCATGTCATAGCAGAGAATCAGGCTTCATGTCATAGCAGAGAATCAGGCTTCATGTCATAGCAGAGAATCAGGCTTCATGTCACCCACCACTGGAACAGGCCATTGTCAGATATTTAGGCCCCGGCACCCAGACAGAGGAGAGAGGTCCCATAGCAGAGAATCAGGCTTCATGTCATAGCAGAGAATCAGGCTTCAAGTCATAGCAGAGAATCAGGCTTCATGTCATAGCAGAGAATCAGGCTTCACGTCACCCAACACTGGAACAGGCCATTGTCAGATATTTAGGCCCCGACACCCAGACGGAGGAGAGAGGTCCCATAGCAGAGAATCAGGCTTGATGTCATAGCAGAGAATCAGGCTTCATTTCACCCACCACTGGAACAGGCCATTGTCAGATATTTTTAGGCCCCGGCACCCAGACAGAGGAGAGAGGTCCCATAGCAGAGAATCAGGCTTCATGTCATAGCAGAGAATCAGGCTTCATGTCACCCAACACTGGAACAGGCCATTGTCAGATATTTTTAGGCCCCGGCACCCAGACAGAGGAGAGAGGTCCCATAGCATAGAATCAGGCTTCATGTCATAGCAGAGAATCAGGCTTCATGTCACCCAACACTGGAACAGGCCACTGTCAGATATTTTTAGGCCCCGGCACCCAGACAGAGGAGAGAGGTCCCATAGCAGAGATTCAGGCTTCATGTCATAGCAGAGAATCAGGCTTCATGTCACCCAACACTGGAACAGGCCACTGTCAGATATTTTTAGGCCCCGGCACCCAGACAGAGGAGAGGTTCATTCAACTTTGGATTGCCCCGCAATATAATGGTAAAATGAAAATAAAAAAAGGATTGAATGAGGAAGTGCCCTGGAGTACAATAATATATGGTTAAGGGGAGGTATTTCTAAATGTCTAATCTGCACAAGGGATGGACAGGTCCTGTGGGATCCATGCTTGGTTCATTTTTATGAACGTCAGCTTGCCCACATTGGCTGTAGACAGGCGGCTGCGTTTGTCTGTAATGACGCCCCCTGCCGTGCTGTATTGAATTCAAATTCAGGCCTTTTTTTACAGGCAACTAACACTATCTGGCTATCTATTTAGGTACCGTATTACACTAATACAGGCACAGCAGTAACCACAGATTTAGCTGAATATAAATTGTAGGCCTAGTATTTAGGCCCTGGATGACAGGTATACGTTTACGGACAGAATTAGACTTGGAAATGCACGGTAGCGTGTGAAGTTATTGAGGATGACCCTATCAGCACCTTCAATGTAATATACCCTTTTATGGATAGTTTTAAACTTAGCCTGCGGGAAACCACAGATTTAGGGAATTGCTAATTTGGGAATTGTATTTCAACTCAGAAAAAAATATATCCTTTGCCAGACAGCAGACAGTATTACAATTAGCTAGCCACAGCTGAAACACCAGATTTTGGGTACTGCTATTTTGGCAATTGTATTTCACCCCTCAATAAAATAGTAAGCACAGCCAAGCCCCTGATATAGAATATAGCAAAAAAAAAAAAAAGTACTTGGTGGCAGCTTGTGCTAGCGCACTGCAAGACACAAAATGGCCGCCGATCACCCCAGAAAAAAGTGACAGAAAAACGCTCTGGGCAGCCTAAAAACAGTGAGCATTTAAATAGCAGAGGTTGAATGATTCACAGCTGTAGATCGATCACTTCATTAAGTGTTTTGGAAGAGTAAATCCCTGCCTAATCTTGCCCTAACAGCAGCAGCTGCATCCTCTCCCTACACTGATCAGAGGAAGAGTGACGTGCGGCGCTACGTGACTCCAGCTTAAATAGAGGCTGGGTCACATGCTGCACTGGCCAATCACAGCCATGCCAATAGTAGGCATGACTGTGATGGCCTCTTGGGGCAAGTAGTATGACGCTTGTTGATTGGCTGCTTTGCAGCCTTTCAAAAAGCACCAAGAAAGCGCTTTTACGAAAATGTTCGGGTCCGTGTCACGAACACCCCAAAATTCGGTACGAACCCGAACTATACAGTTCGGGTTCACTTATCCCTATACATAAACCTTCTAATACCTAATTATACATAACACATTACAAAATTATTTTTACTCCAGAATAATATGTTTATATGAGTGTGAGTGGTAACTATTTCCATTATCTATCCTTAAATATAACTATATGTTTGCATTGTCACTTGTGACCCTTGACGTTTGAAATAAATTATTTTCTAATTTTGAATTTTTTTATTTAAAATAAAGAGATCCACTCAAAATTTGATTGACCACAATTTTTATATTTAAATAAAAAAATATAAAGGCTTCACATTCAGCCATAACTTAAATGTACAAAAAAAAAAACACATCACAATTCAAAAAGATCTCTGGTGAAAGGGCCACAAACTTTACCTGGATTAACACCCACATCACCAGGTGGATTGTACTGTTGTTGGTTGGGTAGAGCTTTGTGTCTGGTACTGTGGGCGCCAAGAAGTTTGGGGGTACTGTGAATACAGGGGCATAGGAAGACTGGTAGGGCAGATGTGCATTGTGGCATGCTGGGTCCTGATTGGGGCTGAGAGTCTGGGCATACACTCGCTCCTTCAAGGCATTAATAAAGCACAGTATCTCCAGTGTGTCAGTGTGAGTCCATTACAGCAGCCACCAATGTCATCATAACCATATACACTCAGTTTTTTTCTTGGGGCCAGCCTTGGATCAGGGGAGCTAGGCCACCAATCATCCTCTCCTCTTAGAAACATAGAATGTGTCTTTGCCTTCTTTCCTTCTCTCGCTCAAATAATTGAGCATCTGTCCATCAACCACTGCTCGACTATCAAATTGAGAGGAAGGATTTCCCCTAGACCCCCTTCTCCACTGATGTGGTCTGGCCTGGGTTTCTGGACTGGAAGCGATGACTCCTCCAGCTTCCACACCAGAAGCTTCTCCCTGCAGTTGGCAAGTGGGCAGCTCCTGTGTGTTGACATCCTCCTCACCGGTCACAGGATGTGGGGAATGTGTCCCAGTAGCAGCTTGTTCCTCCTCTTGTGAGCTGCTGGAATGTTGCCCTTCATCCTCAAGGTTGTCCACGGTGCTGAAATTGGAAAAGAATGAGGATTAGCACTGTTTTTATTTTTTTGGAAGCATCAGACATTATCTCTTCATACATAAAATTATACATATATAACTACTTTGTAGCAAACAAAGGTAGCATATACTTACGGCCTTAATTCCAATATCGGATGCAGAAATTGTAGCTGGCGGGTATACATATATGTTTTTTTTCTTAAACCTCCATCATCCCTATGACACTTGGATTGTATTAATTCCCGTTGAAATTGGTAACAACATTATTACCATCTGTTTTTTACTTTTAGAACTGTTAAAACATAACCAAACCAAATTATAATAGACATGAAAAAAAGAGTACATTTGTTCATAATTTAAAATACTAGAATGGTACATTATATTTAGAAAAAAAAACATGACTGGGGGTGACCTTTTATATACTTAGGAAGCATGTACATGTGATTATCTAAACATAATAATTAAGTTAAAAATCAAGTATATGCTTTCTACATTGAGGGCAAAAGTGAGTAATGTATAAAAGACACTACATCAACTTTCAATAAATTCTGCTATTAGACAAGTTTTATATCCAAACAGGTACTGAGGGGAGGTACATTTTAGCAATAAATGTATATCACCCCTGGATGTGCCCCTTCATAGTTGTGCTGCTAATTACTAGTGATGAGTGGCAGGGGCAATATTCGAATTTGTGATATTTTGCGAATATTTGGGCGAATATTCGCCATATATTCGAGAATTCACGAATTTGTGATCTCCAGGCATTATTTTCTTGATTGCGAAAAATGTGCATAAAATTTGCATACATATTCGCATGAACTGATATTTGAAAAAAAACGAATATTTGCGATTACGAATATATTTTGCGATATTCTAAATATTTGCGAATTCTCGAAGTGCCAATATTCGCGATTAAAATTTGCAATTAGAATATTCGTGATCAACACTACTAATTACACAATAGGCCTGCTTCCCCAATGTGACATTGAAGATGAATGGTGATCATGCTGCGAGTCTGCAGCGCCTGGCCTGAACTCCCATCCCTGCAAGGGGTGACATAGCATTATCTTCATTTATGATATTATGTAACCCTTAAAACAGTTCTAGAATGTATTTGATAAACACTGACATAATGCTGCCAGTGTTATCCAATACATTCCATAACTATAAAAGGGTTAACATAGCATCATAACTCAATATAATGATATGTGACCCCCAGCAGTGCTGGGAGGTCAGACCGGGTGCAGCGCTGCAGACTCGCAGCATGACCAACGCTCGTCTGCAAGGGCCCTTTAGCTACGCTGCTGCATCAAATGTACATATCAATATACTTTCATATAAAAAACATTACACCAGGGTAATCTTACCTAACTAATGCCGCTTTTTGGAATTAGCCTTCTCCCATTGGCTGCCCATCATATGTTGTGCCAACTCCTCCCATGCCCGCTCCTTGGCTACACGGTCATGGTAACCGTCACAGCGGGGGTCCCAGATTTGGGGTCTTTCTTGAATGTGTGTGATTACCTTCTCAACATCCATCTTTAAACTTTTCTGAAAGGCAGCTACTCAAGGCCTCAGGGAATTTCTAGGTTGTGATGAAACCAACCTCACCACTGGGTGGTGGAGAAGCCTGGCTACCAGCCTCTTGCCCCAGGATTATAGGCCCTCTCATCAGCCAGGCTTCCTTTGTTCACAAAGGACTTTTACTAACTTTTGAACCCCTGGTCTAATCCGTGACATTTTGGGATATGTTAAATGTCTATGTGTACTGTAAAGGGTGGGACATTGTATATTTGAGTAGTGATGTCTGTCCTATTGTCCCCACATGTGTATTGGTGATTTCTCTTTGTCCTGAGAGATAAACACTAAACAGGCCCGCAACTGTTTCTGCGGAGCACACCCTTGTGGAAATCTCACTTGCCAAGGGGTAGGTGTTCCACAGTCTGGCGCTTTTTTTAGGAAAGTGCGGACGACAAGAGAATTGTAATTTGCAACCTGTGTCATACAAAAATAAGCAGGGGCATGAACACTAGCAACCTCATCACCACCAGCATGATCCGCTACATGGCATCAAAGCACTGTAATAGGTGGGCCGAACTACTGGGTCCACAATCTGTGTCTGTGGGTCACACCACTGTCTCCTCTTCCCCTGTGTTATGTGCTGGCCAATTCCCTGTCCAAGATAGAGGCCCGGATGCCTCTCACCCAAGCACCATTAGCGACCACATTCACTTCCGTATCCCAGAGCAGCGTACAAATGTCCTTACCCCAGGCATTTGAACGGAAGCGCAAATACCCAGCCACCCACCCACAGGCCATAGCACTAAATGCGCAGCTTTCCAAATAACTGGCCCTGGAAATGTTGCCATTTAGGCTTGTGAACACTGAGGCCTTCCGCAGCATGATGTCGGTGGCCGTCCCGCGTTACGCAGTCCCCAGCCGCCACTATTTTTCAAGTTGTGCCATGCCCACCTTACACCATGTGTCCTGTAACATCACACGTGCCCTGATCAACGCAGTTACTGGGAAGGTCCACTTAACCACGGACACATGGACAAGTGCATTCAGCCAGGGACACTACATTTCCCTGACAGCACACTGGGTGAATGTTGTGGAGGCCGGGAGCGAGTCGTACCCTGGGATGGCACAGGTGCTACCGATGCCAAGTATTGCAGGCAGTACGTCGATCAGGGTTTCCACCCGCACCTATGTTAGTGGCTCTAACCCCCCCTTCTCTTCCTCCGCCTCCTCCTCCACTTCCACCTCCAAATTATCCTCTTGCAGCACCAATAAGTCATCAGTCGGTAGCTGGAAGCAGTGTAGCACTGCAGTGGGGAAGTGGCAACAGGCTGTTCTAAAGCTGATATGCTTAGGGGACAAACAGCACACCGCTGCAGAGCTATGGCAGGGGATAAGAGACTGAATGAGCTGTGGCTCTCACCACTCAAACTAGATCCAGGCATGGTTGTGTCTGATAATGGCTGTAACTTTGTGGCGGCTTTGGAGCTCGGCAAGCTCAGACACATCCCATGCTTAGCCCATATCTTAAACTAAGTGGTTCAGCGGTTTCTCAAAACCTACCCCAATTTGCCTGAGCTACTGGTGAAGGTGCGCCGCGTGTGTGCACATTTCCGCAAGTCATCGAAAGCTTCACCGGCTGTTGTGCAATTTGAGCAAGAGCTAGAACTCCACGTTCCACATGTTGACCAGGCTTTGTGAGCAGCAGAGGGCTGTAGTGGAATACCAGCTGCAACATGAAAACATATGTGAACCCTTTGGAATGATATGGATTTCTGCACAAATTGGTCATAAAATGTGATCTGATCTTCATCTAAGTCACAATAGACAATCACAGTCTGCTTAAACTAATAACACACAAAGAATTAAATGTTACTATGTTTTACTTGAACACACCATGTAAACATTGATAGTGCAGGTGGAAAAATTATGTGAACCCCTAGACTAATGACATCTCCAAGAGCTAATTGGAGTGAGGTGTCAGCCAACTGGAGTCCAATCAATGAGATGAGATTGGAGGTGTTGGTTACAGCTACCCTGTACTATAAAAAAAAAACACAAGTTCTTGGTTTGCTTTTCACAAGAAGCATTGCCTAATGTGAATGATGCCTTGCACAAAAGAGCTCTCAGAAGACCAACGAATAAGAGTTGTTGACTTGCATAAAGCTGGAAAGGGTTATAAAAGTATCTCCAAAAGCCTTTCTGTTCATCGGTCCATGGTAAGACAAATTGTCTATAAATGGAGAAAGTTCAGCACTGCTGCTACTCTCCCTAGGAGTGGCCGTCCCTGTAAAGATGACTGAAAGAGTACATCGCAGACTGTGAAGAAGAATCCTAGAGTGTCAGCTAAAGACTTACAAAAGTCTCTAGCATATGCTAACATCCCTGTTAGCGAATCTACGATACGTAAAACACTAAACAAGAATGGATTTCATGGGAGGATACCACAGAGGAAGCCACTGCTGTCCAAAAAAACATTGCTGCATGTTTATAGTTTGCACAAGAACACCTGGATTTTCCACAGCAGTATTGGCAAAATATTCTGTGGACAGATGAAACCAAAGTGAAGTTGTTTGGAAGAAACACACAACACTATGTGTGGAGAAAAGAGGCACAGCAAACCAACATCAAAACCTCATCCAAACTGTGAAGTATGGTGGTGGGGGCATCATGGTTTGGGGCTGCTTTGCTGCGTCAGGGCCTGGACGGATTGCTATCATTGAAGGAAAAATGTATTCCCAAGTTTATCAATACATTTTGCAAGAGAACTTAAGGCCATTTGTCCACCAGCTGAAGCTCAACAGAAGATGGGTGTTGCAACAGGACAATGACCCAAAGCATAGAAGTAAATCAACAACAGAATGGCTTAAACAAAAGAAAATACGCCTTCTGGAGTGGCCGAGTCAGAGTCCTGACCTCAACTCGATTGAAATGCTGTGGCATGACCTCAAGAAAGCGATTCACACTAGACATCCCAAGAATATTGCTGAACGGAAAAAGTTCTGTTAAGAGGAATGGTCAAGAATTGCTCCTGACCGTTGTGCACGTCTGATCTGCAACTACAGGAAACGTTTGGTTGAAGTTATTGCTGCCAAAGGAGGCTCATCCAGTTATTAAATCCAAGGGATCACATACTTTTTCTACCTGAACTGTGAATGTTTACATGGTGTGTTCAATAAAAACATGGTAACATTTAATTCTTTGTATGTTATTAGTTTAAGCAGACTGTGATTGTCTATTGTTGTGACTTAGGTGAAGATCAGATCACATTGATGACCTATTTGTGCAGAAATCCATATCATTCCAAAGGGTTCACATACTTTTTCTTGCAACTGTATGTGTGTAAATGGGACACTTCAAATATCTGAATATATATACAGTATGTATTGAATTGTAATGTATGGTATTCTTTATTATCTGGCTGGCAAGTTCATTTACATCCATTCACCCCTAGGTGGTGCTGGCACCACATAGTATATATAGTGGGGGGGGGGGGGTCTAGCTTAGAGAAGAGTAAAGGAGGATTAGAATGTAGTCAGAGTAAAGAGAAGCAAGGTCATGGAGGAGAGAGACAGGCTAAAATCACTATGTAGCTGTGTTCCTTTATTCTGGGCCCTGATCAAGCCTGGAGAAGATAACTACAGAAACCAAGCACCAGACAGTGAGTCTATACACCAAGATGCAGAGAGCCTAGCGAGGGTAACAGCTAAACTTAGCTTATAGACCTCATTAGTACAAGTGACCAGGAGTAGCTTGTGATAATGAGGTCCATAAGCTAAGTTTAGCTGTTACCCTAAACTTAGCTTATGGACCTCATGGAGAGCTTATGGAGAGTATCCTGCAAATAATGAAGCAGATGTTTTTACCTGCCACACGGCAGATTGCCCTTAAAGGATAGAAGGATAGCTCATAGTAACTATATATATATATATATATATATATATTTAAGCATAGGTTTACCATTGAACTTTGTATGCTTACAAAAGCTTTCCATTGATGAACTGTACCAACTGTCCAGAGACTATTGATTGTCAGTAAATGGTCAACTGGTTTACAACTACCGACTCCTCATTCTTATCACCACTACTCTCAACACAGTGCTGCCATCATGAACACAGGGGCCCAGCCGCCACAAGCACCCTTAACATCACCACCATCAAGTGCACCTCAACTTCCATCTGGCTGGTGTTCCCTGCAAATGAGAGTGCCCCGGAGGATTTTGTGCTGTCTTCCCATCCACTGCACTGCCGACCCAGGGAGGCATTATCTAACCATGAGTACAAACAACTACTACCCCCATCGGCCCACCGTGAGCCTCACGCATTTCCCCCTGCGGTCCGGCTTGCTGCATGTGAAAGAGGTGGAAATAGGGGAAGACATTACACAGGGTGATAGCCAGACCAGTTCGTCCTGTCAGCTCAGTGCAAATTGGACGATAAAGAGGAGGAGGAGGAGCACAAGACGGTTGCCTCCACTACAGAGGGTAGTACCCATGGAAGTTTAATTCCATCTGTTCAGCATGTGTGGGCAGAAGAGGAGGAAGAGGATAATAAGATAGAGAGTAATCCTCCTGATGATGACAGTGAAGTCTTTCCTGTTGGTACTCTGGCACACATGGCTGACTTCATGGTAGGCTGCTTTTCTCGCGACCCGCGCGTTATACGCCTTTTAGACAACACAGATTAATGGTTGTTCACCCTTCTGGACCCCCGATACAAAGAGAACTTCTCATCTCTCATTCCGCTGGTGGAGAGGACGAGCAAAATGGTGCAATACCAGAATATCCTTGTTGAAAAATTGCTCCAAAAATTTCCATCTGACAATGCTGGCAGTAGAGTCCGTAGTTCCTTGGCCAACCCAGGAGGGGAGACAAGGGGAACAAGCAGCAGTTCCAAGAGAGGCAGGGCAACACTCTCCAAAGCCTGGGACAGTTTTCATGACACCCCGCCAGCACCCTCACCCTAATGTGCGGCCTAGTGTCACAAGGAGGGAAACTTTTTGGAAGATGGTGAAGGAATAAATAGCAGACCGTGTCAGCGAACTCAATGATCCCTCAGTGCCTTACAACTACTAGGTGTCCAAGCTGGGCACGTGGCATGTACTGGCGCTCTACGCCTTGGAGATGCTGGCCTGCCCTGCGCCAGCGTTTTGTCTGAGCTCGTATTTAGTGCTGCTGGTGGCATTATAACAGATAAGCGTATTCGCCTGTCAACTGAAAATGCTGACAGGTTGACTCGTATAAAAATGAACAAGGCCTGGACTGACAATGACTTCTCGACTCCACCAGAGGAAAGCTGATGAACATAGAGGCACTTTAAATGTGTTGTTTATAATGTACTGAATACACTGTATTCCCATGCACCCCTTCCACCACAAACAAGAGTATATGGTTGAATCTTTCTTTTCAATTCGTCCTTCTCCTCTTCCATCATATCAACATGCTTATTCGTCACATATAATGCCCTCGCATATATGCCCTTCGCATATAATGTTTTACAGGGTCAGCTCAGCTGCAGGCCCTCGTATATCATTTTTTAGAGGGTCAGCTCACCAGCAGGCCTCACCTACAATGCTTTACTGGGTCAGCTCACCAGCAGTCCCTCGCATATAATGTTTTACAGGGTCAGCTCACCAGCAGGCCCTCACCTACAATGTTTTACAGGGTCATCTCACCAGCAGGTCGTTGCAAATAACTTTTTAGAGGGTCAGCTCACCAGCAGGCCCATGCATATAATGTTTTACAGGGTAAGCTCACCAGCAGGCCTTCACCTAAAATCTTTTACAAGGTCAGCTCACCTGAAGGCCCTCGCATATAATGTTTTAGAGGGTCAGCTCACAAGCAGGCCTTCACCTACAATGTTTTACAGGGTCAGCTCCCCAGCAGGCCTTCACCTAAAATCTTTTACAGGGACAGCTCACCTGCAGGCCCGCACCTAAAATCTTTTACAGGGTCAGCGCACCAGCAGGCCCTCGCATAATTTTTTAGAGCGTCAGCTCACCAGCAGGCCTTCACCTACAATCTTTTACAGGGTAAGCTCACCTGAAGGCCCTCGCATATAATGTTTTAGAGGGTCAGCTCACCTGCAGGCCCTCACATATAATTTTTTACAGGGTCAGCTCACCAGCAGGCCCTCGCATATAATAGTTTACAGGGTCAGCTCACCAGCAGACGCTCACCTACAATCTTTTACAGGGTCAGCTCACCAGCAGGCCCGCATCTAAAATCTTTTACAGGGTCAGCTCACCAGCAGGCACTCACATATAATGTATTACAGGGTCAGCTCACCAGCAGGCCCTCGCATATAATTTTTTACAGGGTCAGCTCACCAGCAGGCCTTCACCTACAATCTTTTACAGGGTCTGCTCACCTGAAGGCCCTCGCATATCATTTTTTAGAGGGTCAGCTCACCAGCAGGCCCTCACCTGCAATGTTTTACAGGGTCAGCTCACCAGCAGGCCCTTGTATATAATTTTTTAGAGGGTCAGCTCACCAGCAGGCCCTCGCATATAATGTTTTACAAGGTCATCTCATCAGCGGGCTCTCACATATCATTTTTTACAGGATCAGCTCACCAGCAGGCCTTCACCTACAATCTTTTACAGGGTCAGCCCACCTGAAGGCTCTCGCATATAATCTTTTAGAGGGTCAGCTCACTAGCAGGCCCTCGCATATAATGTTTTACAGGGTCAGCTCACCAGCAGGCCCTCACCTAAAATCTTTTACAGGGTCAGCTCACCAGCAGGCCCTCGCATATAATGTATTACAGGATCAGCTCACCAGCAGGCCCTTGCATATAATTTTTTACAGGGTCAGCTCACCTGAAGGCCCTCGCATATAATTTTTTACAGGGTCAGCTCACCAGCAGGCCTTCACCTACAATATTTTACAGGGTCTGCTCACCTGAAGGCCCTCGCATATAATTTTTTACAGGGTCAGCTCACCAGCTTGCCCTCACCTGCAATGTTTTACAGGGTCAGCTCACCAGCAGGCCTTCACCTACAATATTTTACAGGGTCTGCTCACCTGAAGGCCCTCGAATATATTTTTTTAGAGGGTCAGCTCACCAGCAGGCCCTCACCTGCAATGTTTTACAGGGTCAGCTCACCAGCAGGCCCTCATATATAATTTTTTAGAGGGTCAGCTCACCAGCAGGGCCTCGCATATAATGTTTTACATGGTCATCTCACCCGCGGGCCCTAACATATAATTTTTTACAGGATCAGCTCACCAGCAGGCCTTCACCTACAATCTTTTACAGGGTCAGCTCACCTGAAGGCTCTCGCATATGATCTTTTAGAGGGTCAGCTCACTAGCAGGCCCTCGTATATAATGTTTTACAGGGTCAGCTCACCAGCAGGCCCTCGCATATAATTTTTTACAGGGTCAGCAGACCAGCAGGCCTTCAACTACAATCTTTTACAGGGTCAGCTAGCC
The DNA here is from genome assembly GCF_014858855.1 of Bufo gargarizans. Lineage (NCBI taxonomy): Eukaryota > Metazoa > Chordata > Amphibia > Anura > Bufonidae > Bufo > Bufo gargarizans. The sequence goes on along the minus strand of NW_025334123.1, from coordinate 319,225 downwards.
TAAAGGCCCTCGCATATAATTTTTTAGTGGCTCAGCTCACAAGCAGGCCCTCACCTACAATGTTTTACAGGGTCAGGTCACCAGCAGGCCCTTGCATATAATTTTTTTAGAGGGTCAGCTCACCAAAAGGCCCTTGCATAAAATGTTTTAGAGGATCAGCTCACCTGCAGGCCCTCACCTACAACCTTTTAGAAGGTCAGCTAACCAGCAGGCCCCCTCATATAATCTTTTACAGGGGCAGCTCACCAGCAGGCCCGCACCTAAAATATTTTACAGGGTCAGCCCACCTGAAGGCTCTCGCATATAATCTTTTAGAAGGTCAGCTCACCAGCAGGCCCCCTCATGTAATCTTTTACAGGGTCAGCTCACCAGCAGGCCCTCACCTAAAATCTTTTACAGGGTCAGCTCACAAGCAGGCCCTCGCATATAATGTATTACAGGGTCAGCTCACCAGCAGGCCCTTGCATATAATTTTTTACAGGGTCAGCTCACCAGCAGGCCTTCACCTACAATCTTTTACAGGGTCTGCTCACCTGAAGGCCCTCGCATATAATTTTTTAGAGGGTCAGCTCACCAGCTTGCCCTCACCTGCAATGTTTTACAGGGTCAGCTCACCAGCAGGCCCTCGCATATAATTTTTTACAGGGTCAGCTCACCAGCAGGCTTTCACCTACAACCTTTTACAGGGTCTGCTCACCTGAAGGCCCTCGCATATCATTTTTTAGAGGGTCAGCTAACCTGCAGGCCCTCACCTAATTATACCTAATAGGCAATTTGTGCCCATGCTGCCTTGCTTGGATGTGGTAGCCGTAGCCGTTTCTCAGGCTCCCTCTCCGGAATCAAAACATGATTTCCCGTTACCTGTGGTCACCATGGTATGTGCTGAAAATAAAATCGAAAGTTGATAGGGTAGACATCCAAATGGATTGTTGCCATCACGAGGAATTGCGATCAGCCCTAGGTTATCTAGAGTCACAAAAGTGGCAGCAGACCCTCGCCCATAAAGTTTTAAATGGCCAGATCAGCAGGCCCTTGCTCCAAATGTTTTTGAGAGTCACCAGCAGGCCATCAATCATAATTTTTCAAGGCTGTGTATTATTCCCTCCTTCCCTCCTCCCTCCTGTGTATGCAACCAATGAGGCCTAAGAGGTGTAATGGCAGACCGTTCTGTCTCTGCAAATCCAGGAAGGCATTTTGAATCCTTGCCACATAATTATGGCTGAAATGCAAGGAAATGGACATAACACCCTCTGCAAGCCAGTGTACTTGTTAAAAAAGCGATAAGCCCCTATATAAGAAAAGCACTCAAAAAACTATAGCTCTCAGAACATGGAAACATTAAAAAATATTTTTTTTGTTTCAAAAATGCTATTGTTGTGTTAAAGTGAGATAAATAATAAAAAAATTTACATATTAGGTATCGCCCCTCAAGTGAACACAGTAAAAAAAAAAAAAAAAAGTGCCGAAAAAAGCCTTTTTTTGTCACTTTACATCAAAAAAATTGCAACACCAAGCCATCAAAAAGGAATATGCTCCCCAAAATAGTACCAATCAAAACGTCACCTCATCCTGAAAATGAAACCCTACCTAAGACAATCGGTCAAAAAAAAACAAAAAACTATGACTCTCAGACTATGGAGACACTAAAATAGGATTTTTTTTTTAGTTATATAGAATATAGTGGGCACTCAATACCTGTAGCTACATATAGGGTACAACACATTTATTTATTATTATACAATATACATATATATAACTCAATAAAATTCTAAAAATGGCAATTAATATACTCATAAAAGTTGCAATTGATATATTCCTAAAAAATTCCACTCCTATAAATTTATATCCTGTGTTGAAAGTTCATATGTCAAAGTCCGTATGCTGTATTAAAAATTCCTTTGAGGATTTGCCACATCAATTGGCGATAAAAAGGTATTAAATTATAGTGCAGTTCACTTGATGTGCTGTATACCAAAATTAGTACGGATATACAGGGTAATGTTGAATAATTCCAGGGATAGTATAATGCAGTATATTGACGGTACTTACTGCGTTAGTCCACTCTTTTTATATCTCTGACCGTAATGGCGTCCCACTACAGATCAGGTCACTCACCCTTCTTCTTATGGGTTATGGTGTGTATCGCTCACCAGTTCGTCCCGATGTCAGTTCCCACATTCATTCAATGGCGCTCTTCCTGCTTGAGTTCAGCGTCCCACGTGTAGTGTCACGTGATCGGAGCTTTAACACTTTGTGACGTGATCTCTGCTTTGTTCCAGAGGCGGTACCAACCTCTATGCGGAGAATCACTCGCAGGTGCTGTGAGCAGTTTTTTTGGAAACAGTCCTTGTTGGATACTGACAATAGCTTTTAAGATGCTGTACAGTTTCTTCTTTAACGCTGGGATCTCATCCGCTATCGCTATACGCGTTTCGGGGTTCCGTACCCCTTCATCAGTAGCTGGTTAATGAGATCCTTCTTCCTTCTTTAAATACTGTTATAAGTTCCGCCCCTTGTTCTAATTGAGGTTCTCTCCAAAATCTGGTTAGGAGGCTCTAAAAATCGGAGTAGTTGTATCTGCCTTTTTTCGCATGTGTATATATTCGCATATAATTTTCCATGCGATTTTTTTGAGAAATTTTTCGCAATTTTTTCTTTCATTTTTTAACTTACTATAACGGTTATTCATGTTCACAGGATATTATTCGCAACTTACTAATTCTTTCTATTCACAGACATGATTAGTATCCAATATTCAAAGGTTTATAAGTATTTCCTATCCTAGTTCTTAATTGTCATTTAATATTATCATACAATATTAAAAAACATCATAAATAAAATAATCATAAAACAATAAATTATGTTAAAATTTTGTTAAAATATTCCACTATATATTACATTAATTCATTATTTGTTTTTTGAAGTATGATGTCTGGGGGAGTAAGGACAAGGGGCCCCACATCCAGAGGAGACCGGAGCGTCTATAAATAGTCAAACACTGGTATCCAATCAATGCGGGGCACCGAGTCATTTATAAGAATCCAAATATCTCGAAGTCCGCGTTTAATCCTTCAGGTTGCAAGGTATTAAAATCATATATACGTCTTGCTTCCTGTCGCGACATGTTCGAGATATGGTCCCTTCCTCTCCAATGTACATCAATCTTTTCAAATGCCATAAATTTCAACAACGAAGGATCTTTATTGTGATGAATTTTAAAATGTTTCGACAATGAATGTTTTTCATATCCAGACCTGATTTTCGTCATATGTTCTCCAATTCTAGTTTTTAGCAGTCTTTTTGTACGTTCTATATACTGCTTCCTACAGGGGCATTGCAAGCCAGTGTACTTGTTAAAAAAGCGATAAGCCCCTATATAAGAAAAGCACTCAAAAAACTATAGCTCTCAGAACATGGAAACATTAAAAAATATTTTTTTTGTTTCAAAAATGCTATTGTTGTGTTAAAGTGAGATAAATAATAAAATTTTTTACATATTAGGTATCACCCCTCAAGTGAACACAGTAAAAAAAAAAAGGTGCCGAAAAAAGCCTTTTTTTGTCACTTTACATCAAAAAAATTGCAACACCAAGCCATCAAAAAGGAATATGCTCCCCAAAATAGTACCAATCAAAACGTCACCTCATCCTGAAAATGAAACCCTACCTAAGACAATCGGTCAAAAAAAAACAAAAAACTATGACTCTCAGACTATGGAGACACTAAAATATGATTTTTTTTTGGCTTCAAAACTGCTATTATTGTGACATTAGGTATTTCCGTGTCCGTAACAACCTGCTCTATAAAAATATCACATGACCTAACCCCTCAGGTGAACACCGTAAAGAAATAAAATAAAAACTGTGCCAAAAAAGCCATTTTTTGTCACCTAACATCACATAAAGTGCAACACATCTGTATTGTAATGCATTGCCTGTTAGTGTATTACACTGAGTAATACACTAACAGGTTGCCCAGGAGACCCGGCCTGGGGCTATATCTCCTCAGCCCCCGTAAAAAGGCAGGTCCCGATGCCTTGCAAGGCATTGGGAAGCCTCTGCAAGGCATCAGGCTGCCTTGTCACCGATGGGCTCCCTCACCCGCCGCAAATACTTTCTATGCCACGGTCAGCGCTGACAGTAGCATAGCATTTACAGCGATGCCGGCGGATACAGAAGGGGCTCGGCTATCAGTGCCCACCAGATCACCATGACATAATAGTACGTCAAAATGTGGCAAGTCACCTGCCGCCATGACGTACTATTATGTTATGTGTCGGGAAGGGGTTAAAGACAGACTTGCAATTAACACACCGCTCACTGCTATTGACAATATTACTTTGGGAATAATGCAGTGTTGGCGGTGAAATTTATTTGAACTTTGCATGAGAGTAATATCAGTGGTTTAACAATGACATTTTTGTACTTTATAGTACAAAAATGTTATTGTGGAGCCAGTGATAGTAATCTCATACATACGGTGATGCGTCTGCCCACCACCAATATAACAATGCAGTGCTAGCAGTGAAATTTCTTTTAACTATGCAATTTGCATTTAATATGGTTCAACAATACAAATATTGTACTATAAAGCAAAAGGTGCAATGCAATAATGCAATGCCTACCATCAATATAATGACGTAGAGGCATTTGGAATTTAATATCAGTGGTTCAACAAGGAAAATTTTGTACTATAAAACACAGTGTGATTCAGTAATGCATCCACCTACCACCAATATAACAATGCTGTGTTAGCAGTGAAATTTCTTTGAACTTTGTATGTGCAGTACCCCAGGCCAGGGTACTTGCAAAGCAGTTTTGTTATTTAATGTTATGTCATTCTATTCCATGTATATTCCCAGTATGGCTATGTATGGAACCAACTCTGACACAGCCCCTGCAGGAAGTAAGGGTGTGGATCCTGGATAAAATCTGTTTTAACCACCTCCCGACCGCCTAACGCACCGATGCGTCCGGGAGGTGGTTGATTTATTCCTCCTGGACGCATCGGCGCCTCATCTCGCGAGAAGCGAGATTTCCTGTGAACGCGCGCACACAGGCACGCGCGCTCACAGGAACGGAAGGTAAGCGAGTGGATCTCCAGCCTGCCAGCGGCGATCGCTCGCTGGCAGGCTGGAGATGTGATTTTTTTAACCCCTAACAGGTATATTAGACGCTGTTTTGATAACAGCGTCTAATATACCTGCTACCTGGTCCTCTGGTGGTCCCTTTTGTTAGGATCGACCACCAGAGGACACAGGCAGCTCAGTAAAGTCGCACCAAACACCACACTACACTACACCCCCCCCCCGTCACTTATTAACCCCTTATGAACCCCTGATCACCCATGATCACCCCATATAAACTCCCTGATCACCCCCCTGTCATTGATCACCCCCCTGTCAGGCTCCGTTCAGACGTCCGTATGATTTTTACGGATCCACGGATACATGGATCGGATCCGCAAAACACATGCGGACGTCTGAATGGAGCCTTACAGGGGGGTGATCAATGACAGGCGGGTGATCACCCATATTGATTCCCTGATCACCCCCTGTCATTGATCACCCCCCTGTAAGGCTCCATTCAGACGTCCGTATGATTTTTACGGATCCATGGATACATGGATCGGATCCGCAAAACACATGCAGACGTCTGAATGGAGCCTTACAGGGGGGTGATCAATGACAGGTGGGTGATCACCCATATACACTCCCTGATCACCCCCTGTCATTGATCACCCCCCTGTCATTGATCACCCCCCTTGTAGGGCTCCATTCAGACGTCCGCATGTGTTTTGGTATCCATGGATCCGTAAAAATCATGCGGACGTCTGAATGGAGCCTTACAGGGGGGTGATCAATGACAGAGGGGTGATCACCCATATACACTCCCTGATCACCCCCTGTCATTGATCACCCCCCTGTAAGGCTCCATTCAGACATCCGCATGTGTTTTGCGGATCCGATCCATGTATCCATGGATCCGTAAAAATCATGCGGACGTCTGAATGGAGCCTTACAGGGGGTGATCAATGACAGAGGGGTGATCACCCATATACACTCCCTGATCACCCCCTGTCATTGATCACCCCCCTGTAAGGCTCCATTCAGACGTCCGCATGTGTTTTGCGGATCCGATCCATGTATCCATGGGTCCGTAAAAATCATACGGACGTCTGAATGGAGCCTTACAGGGGGTGTGATTAGTGACAGGGGGGTGATCACCCATATACACTCCCTGATCACCCCCTGTCATTGATCACCCCCCTGTAAGGCTCCATTCAGACATCCGCATGTGTTTTGCGGATCCGATCCATGTATCCATGGATCCGTAAAAATCATGCGGACGTCTGAATGGAGCCTTACAGGGGGTGATCAATGACAGAGGGGTGATCACCCATATACACTCCCTGATCACCCCCTGTCATTGATCACCCCCCTGTAAGGCTCCATTCAGACGTCCGCATGTGTTTTGCGGATCCGATCCATGTATCCATGGATCCGTAAAAATCATGCGGACGTCTGAATGGAGCCTTACAGGGGGTGATCAATGACAGAGGGGTGATCACCCATATACACTCCCTGATCACCCCCTGTCATTGATCACCCCCCTAAGTGCACCTTTCGGATTTCGCAGGCCATTTTTTACACATTTTGATTGCAAAGTTCTTCTCACACATTTGGGCCCCTAAATTGCCAGGGCAGTATAACTACCCCACAAGTGACCCCATTTTGGAAAGAAGACACCCCAAGGTATTCCGTGAGGGGCATGGCGAGTTCCTAGAATTTTTTATTTTTTGTTACAAGTTAGCGGAAAATGATGATTTTTCATTTTTTTTTTCTTTTTTCCTTACAAAGTCTCATATTCCACTAACTTGCGACAAAAAAAAAAATTCCAGGAACTCGCCATGCCCCTCACGGAATACCTTGGGGTGTCTTCTTTCCAAAATGGGGTCACTTGTGGGGTAGTTATACTGCCCTGGCAATTTAGGGGCCCAAATGTGTGAGAAGAACTTTGCAATCAAAATGTGTAAAAAATGGCCTGCGAAATCCGAAAGGTGCACTTTGGAATATGTGCCCCTTTGCCCACCTTGGCTGCAAAAAAGTGTCACACATCTGGTATCGCCGTACTCAGGAGAAGTTGGGCAATGTGTTTTGGGGTGTCATTTTACATATACCCATGCTGGGTGAGAAAAATATCTTGGTCAAATGCCAACTTTGTATAAAAAAATGGGAAAAGTTGTCTTTTGCCAAGATATTTCTCTCACCCAGCATGGGTATATGTAAAATGACACCCCAAAACACATTCCCCAACTTCTCCTGAGTATGGCGATACCAGATGTGTGACACTTTTTTGCAGCCAAGGTGGGCAAAGGGGCACATATTCCAAAGTGCACCTTTCGGATTTCACCGGTCATTTTTTACACATTTTGATTGCAAAGTTCTTCTCACACATTTGGGCCCCTAAATTGCCAGGGCAGTATAACTTCCCCACAAGTGACCCCATTTTGGAAAGAAGACACCCCAAGGTATTCCGTGAGGGGCATGGCGAGTTCCTAGAATTTTTTATTTTTTGTCGCAAGTTAGTGGAATATGAGACTTTGTAAGAAAAAAATAAAAATAAAAAATCATCATCATTTTCCGCTAACTTGTGACAAAAAATAAAAAGTTCTATGAACTCACTATGCCCATCAGCGAATACCTTAGGGTGTCTACTTTCCGAAATGGGGTCATTTGTGGGGTTTTTCTACTGTTTGGGCATTGTAGAACCTCAGGAAACATGACAGGTGCTCAGAAAGTCAGAGCTGCTTCAAAAAGCGGAAATTCACATTTTTGTACCATAGTTTGTAAACGCTATAACTTTTACCCAAACCATTTTTTTTTTGCCCAAACATTTTTTTTAATCAAAGACATGTAGAACTATAAATTTAGCGAAAAATTTATATATGGATGTCGTTTTTTTTTGCAAAATTTTACAGCTGAAAGTGAAAAATGTCATTTTTTGGCAAAAAAATCGTTACATTTCGATTAATAACAAAAAAAGTAAAAATGTCAGCAGCAATAAAATACCACCAAATGAAAGCTCTATTAGTGAGAAGAAAAGGAGGTAAAATTAATTTGGGTGGTAAGTTGCATGACCGAGCGATAAACGGTGAAAGTAGTGTAGTGCAGAAGTGTAAAAAGTGGCCTGGTCATTAAGGGGGTTTCAGCTAGCGGGGCTGAAGTGGTTAAAATCTGTTCTAAATGTGGTAAAATGAATTTTTGTAATATACTTATTTTTTTCGTTTTCCTTGCAATATAGACTCAACCCCATTAAAATCAATTGGTCTTTTTTTAATGGCTGTTTAGACAGGAGTGCACCAGGCAATTAAGAATGGCTACAACTATGTTAAAAAATGGGTTTCTGGGGTAAAGAAAAAAAAAAAAAAAAACAACAACAACAACATGAACGCGTGGGGGCACTACTTCCTTACTGAAGGTATCAAGACCTGATGCACCCAGTGTGTTAGGTAATGTGACATGATCATGCTGGGAGCGCAGTTCCTGCACCATCCAGTAAGCAGTGAGTGTCCCCGAAAGTATCTGATTCTGTAGTGAGGTGAGCATTTATTTTTTATTTTTTTCAGAATTATACTGGGAGGCACAAAGGCTTTAATTATTCATACTTCGGGGCACAAAGGGGAGCGTCATTTTTCTTCGGGGCACTAAAGAGGGGCATTATCTAGATTTAGGGAACAATGGTGACCATTATTTTTTTACTGGGGGCGCTACTTGGGGGCATTATATATACTGTAGGCACTGCAGGTGTTGTTGTTTTTTAAGCAAAACAATGAATTAAAGGGGACCATTTTTAACGTTTAACCAACAGTTTTTCCAGTTTTTAACTAATAACTGTTTCACTGTGGTATGAATGTAGCCTAATACTGACGATCTGGAGAAGTGGTCCAAGTAAATGATGCTCCGTAATGAGTACAAATCACAGCTGTCTAAGACAATTTTCAAGCAGGATGCATGTGTTCACATAAAGGCGATAGGCTCCAGTAAGGATATCACATCCGCAGCACATCACATCTCTCATTCTGACGCTTGTTTTTCAGTGCCCAGATATAGCCACAGTGCGTATCATGTGACGTTGTAATTGCTACAGCAACAGAGATCGCAATAGAAGCTGTCGGCTTTCAAAAACCCTTCAGTCCCTATATAGTGGCTGAAACTAAGCATTTATAGGAGAAAATCTATTTCCTGCTGCCTCAATTTGAGACACCATTAGCACTCTATTTCCACATACTGGTTACCAAAAGGGAGAGAAAAATATCCACTTTTATGTTAAAACTGCCTGTTGTCCATTTTCTGTTCTCCAGCAAAAATATGTTAACTCTTCACGTAAAAGACCGTACCTCACCAGGCTCCAGCAATGTCTGTGTGTGCATGGTGTCTAATTGATCAGAGAAGAGACAGAGAGTTTTTACATTACACCTTATCCCCAGGGGGGAATGGGAACTTAAAGTGGCCCTGGAAAAAATAGTAAAAGTGGCCACGTTTGGTAGTCGGGTCCAAATTGATGGAAGGCAGGGCTAGTAATATCATATTGTGGCACATTATACCACCCCAACAGAGAAAAATACCACAGTCTATCACAAAATACTGCCAGCAGCACAAAATACATCCCCAAAAACTTCCACTGGCCGGCTGTGAGGAGGGCTGGGTCGGCCCCATTGGCATCGGCCCACCGGGAAATTTCCCTGTAAGGTCTATGGCCAATTCACCCCTGCCTATCCCCTATGGAGTCAAGTATACTTACCTGCTTCTCATTGCTTCTGGTTCCTTTGGTCCACCATCTCCTCGCCTCGGTCCGGTTCCTGCATGTAAACTTCTGGCACAGATGAGGATGACATGCACTGCTGCGGTGGTGACTTGTCCACCAAGTGGCACGTTGGCATACATGACGAAACTTTATATGTGGGTACCAGAGCACGGAGAAGAGAATGGTGAACCAAAGAGGATGAAACCAAGTGACATATGCTTAAATCCACAGGTCCAGTTGGACAGCCCCTTTAAATCGGCCTGTGGCCTCTTCATTTTATAGTGAATTGACAACTTTTCCAATCTTCGCTGGTTTCTATACTGTGTTTAGCTCCTTTACCTGATTCTAGTCTAGGCTGATTCTGCCTATATTGTGCTTTAGGCACAGGACATTTGGTAACACCTTTGTAGATACCGTAACTAAAAGGCTTCTGTGGCTACTGACAACCACTTGCTCCATTCGGTTTTTCTGACTCAGTTGCACCTACCTAGGTTACCCAGAGAATTAGCTACCAACCTGGAGCCAGCAGACCAAAGTCATGGGAAAGGAAGGTCATTAAGTAAAATGTGTGATTCGGTTTAACTTTCTATGTATCATGGAACCCGGCACAAATATGAACTCTACTGGATGTATAGCATTGCCAAAACAGCTTACATGCCACTATGGTACCCCATTGAAACTGGACTTTCAGTGGCCATCATGGGGGTCACAACTTACTATGCAGTCTGTAGCACATTATTAAACTCAATAGGGTTCATTAGCGTTACGTCATGGCTTCTGTTAAAAATGTGAAGCCAGGATGCTAGTGTGAAGAGAGCCTAATACAGTGTCTACTGATTGGAGCTACTTGCCCCCAATATAACGGTCTGATTGACTGACTATTCATTGTGGTCAATAACAAGTGTAAATGCATGCACGTATTGGCGTTATCTCCCTCCCTATCCCATAGGGCAATGACCATTGTGGCAGTCGCATCGCTCAATGCAGTGCGCATGCGCCGGCGGCAGGATCCCGTCCAGTACACTGGATGACACAAGAGGCTTACAGGGCGGGCCAAGCAACAGGCTGGGGAGGGGTTATGTGAGAAGAAGGCAGAGCGGCCTGGGCACTTACAGCCCGAACACCGCCCCTGGGCACTTGCGAGCCCTCATTTACATATGAATAAAACAGCTTTTTTGCCTCTGGAGAACATTAAAACAAAAGGAAACAGATAACATTTGACTCATGTATAGTTATGCTACAGTACTATATAAGCAGTTTATAATGGCAAACTGTTCTGACAGAATCCCTTTAAAACTTCAGCTAGGGATACCCATGAAACCCATGACTCATAGCGATGTGAGTCAGAAAGCCCTGGATCTAACACACTGATTTAATAAAACACGTCGATAAAGAGGACAGATGGTGACAGTATAAATAGATGTCATTAATCAGAGCTCTTCACGACTGCAAGTTAATTTAATTAGTATATATATATATAAATATATATATATATATATATATATATATATTGTGACACAGTGAGGGGTTATGTCTGGCAAGGAAGGTATTTTCCTCCCAGCATGTGCGGCTGGACTGGTTTCCAGTCAGGTGAGGTCAAATACCGGACCAGAGTTTAAGTGCTGGTACGAGTTTTGGCAGCATCTGGCTGTCCTTAAATAGGCACCTGGGCTCAGCAGAGATGTCTCTGTTTTTGGAATCTGAGGCTTTGTGCTGTGCTGGAGGGCTGAGAGCCGCATGCTGGGGAAACAGGCCCCCTAAAGCCTGCTGTGGACTATTGGAGGCAGAACTGTCAGCAAGGTGACTTGTGTTATATGAACTTTCTATTGTGTGTGAATTAACACCAAGACTGCAAAGTTACATGCTGTTTTGTGCAATTGCCTCAAGTGTGAATAAACACTGATGTTTTGAGTTAAGAACTTGTATTTTGCCTCTGTACTGCACCCGCTTCCCCTGTCTACCAGACCGAAACCCCACAATATACAGTTGCAAGAAAAAGTATGTGAACCCTTTGGAATGACATGGATTTCCATCTAAGTCACAACAATAGACAATCACAGTCTGATTAAACTAATAACACACAAAGAATTAAATGTTACCATGTTTTTATTGAACACACCATGTAAACATTCACAGTGCAGGTGGAAAAAGTATGTGAACCCCTAGACTAATGACATCTCCAAGAGCTAATTGGAGTGAGGTTTCAGCCAACTGGAGTCCAATCAATGAGACGAGATTGGAGGTGTTGGTTACAGCTGCCCTATAAAAACACACACCAGTTCTGGGTTTGCTTTTCACAAGAAGCATTGCATGATGTGAATGATGCCTCGCAAAAAAGAGCTCTCAGAAGACCTACGGTTAAGAATTGTTGACTTGCATAAAGCTGGAAAGGGTTATGAAAGTATCTCCAAAAGCCTTGCTATTAATCAGTCCACAGTAAGACAAATTGTCTATAAATGGAGAAAGTTCAGCACTGCTGCTACTCTCCCTAGGAGTGGCCGTCCTGTAAAGATGACTGCAAGAGCACAGCGCAGACTGCTCAATGAGGTGAAGAAGAATCCTAGAGTGTCAGCTAAAGACTTACAAAAGTCTCTGGTATATGCTAACATCCCTGTTAGCAAATCTACGATACATAAAACACTAAACAAGAAGGGATTTCATGGGAGTATACCACAGAGGAAGCCCCTGCTGTCCAAAAAAAAACATTGCTGCACGTTTACAGTTTGCACAAGAGCGCCTGGATGTTCCACAGCAGTATTGGCAAAATATTCTGTGGACAGATGAAACCAAAGTTGAGTTGTTTGGAAGAAACACACAACACTATGTGTGGAGAAAAAGAGGCACAGCACACCAACATCAAAACCTCATCCCAACTGTGAAGTAAGGTGGTGGGGACATCATGGTTTGGGACTACTTTGCTGCGTCAGGGCCTGGATGGATTGCTATCATCGAAGGAAAAATGAATTACCAAGTTTATCAAGACATTTTGCAAGAGAACTTAAGGCCATCTGTCCACCAGCTGAAGCTCAACAGAAGATGGGTGTTGCAACAGGACAACAACCCAAATCATAGAAGTAAATCAACAACAGAATGGCTTAAACAGAAGAAAATACGCCTTCTGGAGTGGCCCAGTCAGAGTCCTGACCTCAACCCGATTGAGATGCTGTGGCATGACCTCAAGAAAGCGATTCACACCAGACATCCCAAGAATATTGCTGAACTGAAACAGTTCTGTAAAGAGGAATGGTCAAGAATTACTCCTGACTGTTGTGCACGTCTGATCTGCAACTACAGTAAACGTTTGGTTGAAGTTATTGCTGCCAAAGGAGGTTCAACCAGTTATTAAATCCAAGGGTTCACATACTTTTTCCACCTGCACTGTGAATGTTTACATGGTGTGTTCAATAAAAACATGGTAAAATTTAATTCTTAGTTTGTTATTAGTTTAAGCAGACTGTGATTGTCTATTGTTGTGACTTAGATGAAGATCAGATCACATTTTATGACCAATTTGTGCAGAAATCCATATCATTCCAAAGGGTTCACATACTTTTTCTTGCAACTGTATATACACACATATTCTAATTCAATGAACTTGCAGTATGTCCTATATATACTGTGTATATACAGTCAGATCCATAAATATTGGGACATCAACACAATTCTAACATTTTTGGCTCTATACACCACCACAATGGATTTGAAATGAAACTAACAAGATGTGCTTTAACTGCTATTTGAGGGTATTTACATCCAAATCAGGTGAACATTGTAGGAACTACAACAGTTTGCATATTTGCATCCCACTTGTTAAGGGACCAAAAGTAATGGGACAGTTGGCTTCTCGGCTGTTCCATGGCCAGGTGTGTGTTATTCCCTCATTATCCCAATTAAGATGAGCAGATAAAATGTCCAGAGCTCATTTCAAGTGTGCTATTTGCATTTGGAATTTGTTGCTGTCAACTCTCAATATGAGATCCAAAGAGCTGTCACTATCAGTGAAGCAAGCCATCATTAGGCTGAAAAAAAACAAAACAAAGCCATCAGAGAGATAGCAAAAACATTAGGCGTGGCCAAAACAACTGTTTGGAACATTCTTAAAGGGAACCTGTCACCTGGAAAACGCATATTAAACCGACCACAGTACCTTACAGGATCCCCCAGTGTCTTGCTAATCATGTTTTTCTTTCCTCTTTCGGTTTCTTCATACTTGTTAAAAACGCAGTTTTAATGTCGGTTGGTCCTCTCTCTGAGTCAGGCTTGAAGTCAAGGGGGCAGCGGCCTCCTTGCCTCAAGTAAAGCCAAGCCCGCTCCTTACCCCTCCTCTCTACAATTAGATGGACATGATGCCGGGATCGCGCTCTTCTAGCGCATGCACGGTACGCTGCCTGTTACAGCGCGATCCTCACTCACCCGCCTGCCTTTTGCCAACTTTCGTGCGCCCGGTCGTCACGCTGTAACATGCAGCGTACCGCGCATGCGCTAGAAGAGCGCGATCCCGGCATCACGTCCATCTAATTGTAGAGAGGAGGGGTAAGGGGCAGGCTTAACTTTACTTGAAGCAAGGAGCGCTGCCCCCTTGACTTCAAGCCTGACTCGGAGACAGCGCCAACCGACATTAAAACTGTGTTTTTAACAAGTATGAAGAAACCCAAAGAGGAAAGAAAAACATGATTAGCAACACACTGGGGGATCCTGTAGGGTACTGTTGTCTGTTTAATATGCGTTTTCCAGGTGACAGGTTCCCTTTAAAAAGAAGGAACGCACCGGTGAGCTCAGCAACACCAAAAGACCCAGAAGACCACAGAAAACAACTGTGGTGAATGACCGAAGAATTCTATCCCTGGTGAAGAAAATATACTTCGCAACAGTTGGCCAGATGAAGAACACTCTCCAGGAGGTAGGTGTATGTGTGTCAAAGTCAACAATCAAGAGGAGACTTCACCAGAGTGAATACAGAGGGTTCACCACAAGATGTAAACCATTGGTGAGCCTCAAAACACAGGAAGGCCAGATTAGAGTTTGCCAAACGACATCTAAAAAAGCCTTCACAGTTCTGGAGCAACATCCTATGGACAGATAAGACCAAGATCAACTTGTACCAGAGTGATGGGAAGAGAAGAGTATCTAGAAGAAAGGAACTGCTCATGATCCTAAGCATACCACCTCATCAGTGTTGCATGGTGGTAGTGTCATGGCGTGGGCATGTATGGCTGCCAATGGAACTGGTTCTCTTGTATTTATTGATGATGTGACTGCTGACAAAAGCAGCAGGATGAATTCTGAAGTGTTTAGGGCAATATTATCTGCTATTATTCAGCCAAATGCTTCAGAACTCATTGGATGACACTTTACAGTGCAGATGGACAATGACCCAGAGCATACTGCAAAAGCAACCAAAGAGTTTTTTAAGGGAAAGAAGTGGAATGTTATGCAATGGCCAAGTCAATCACCTGACCTGAATCTGATTGAGCATGCATTTCACTTGCTGAAGACAAAACTGAGGGAAAAATGCCCCAAGAACAAGCAGGAGCTGAAGACAGTTGCAGTAGAGGCCTGGCAGAGCTTCACCAGGTATTAAACCCAGCGTCTTGTGATGTCTATGCATTCCAGACTTCATGCTGTAATTGACTGCAAAGGATTTGCAACCAAGCATTAAAAAGTCAAAGTTTGATTTATGATTATTATTCTGTCACAATACTTTTGGTTCCTTAACAAGTGGGAGGCACATATGCAAACTGTTGTAATTCCTACACTGTT
Source organism: Bufo gargarizans (assembly GCF_014858855.1). Lineage (NCBI taxonomy): Eukaryota > Metazoa > Chordata > Amphibia > Anura > Bufonidae > Bufo > Bufo gargarizans. The sequence goes on along the minus strand of NW_025334123.1, from coordinate 303,659 downwards.
CACCTGATTTGGATGTTAATACCCTCAAATTAAAGCTGACAGTCTGCAGTTAAAGCACATCTTGTTCATTTCATTTCAAATCCATTGTGGTGGTGTATAGAGCCAAAAATGTTAGAATTGTGTTGATGTCCCAATATTTATGGACCTGACTGTATATATATATTGTAAGGGATCGCTCTCTCTCTAGGGGTCACAATCATAGAATTCTCCTCTGACAACCTGGTTCAAGTCCAAAAGGTGGTTTATTTTGGCACTTCAGCACCATCACACAAATAAACATCGAAAATAAACACCTGCCCATCTGGGCTCTAACTAATACACATATTGTCTCTACCTCACCTATAGAGCGCCATTCACACACGGGATTAGATCCGGCTTCCTCAGCGATATACGGTCCAGCAGCCTCCAGGCTGTGACCACACCAGCACCCTTGGGAGGAGATGGTCCAGAAGTCCTCCTGACTCTGACCGTGTGACCCTCTTTCCGTAGGCATCGCTGGGCCCCCCCAAACTTATTTACAAGGCTTTACAAAGCCTCATGGCCCCTCAGCCCTCCTGGCTGAGACCACATAGAGCCTCTCAGGCTCCCCTCTCTCTCAGGCTTCTTCAGCATTTCTCTCCCCCAAGTCATACACAGAGGGTTGTTTTATCCCTCCTTGATTACAGCAGCAGGCCTCACCTGCGATCACCTCCGGCAAAAGACAATACATGTAGTGGAAGAGTATGGACTGGCAGATCCCACTACCAAACCTATTTCCCAGTCCACATGAAATCCAGCCCAGAACAACATCTAGACAAAACTAAACTGTCTCAGCAAACTACACTTTGCCGAAACCACTGCAGCTTTCTAGATTTCAGTTATCTCACCCAGCTGAGGTATTTGGGTGGGATATACACGCCTACCAGCACTTATATTGTACACATCACCACACTATATACAGTACAGACCAAAAGTTTGGACACACCTTCTCATTCAAAGAGTTTTCTTTATTTTCATGACTATGCAAATTGTAGATTCACACTGAAGGCATCAAAACTATGAATTAACACATGTGGAATTATATACATAACAAAAAAGTGTGAAACAACTGAAAATATGTCATATTCTAGGTTCTTCAAAGTAGCCACCTTTTGCTTTGATTACTGCTTTGCACACTCTTGGCATTCTCTTGATGAGCTTCAAGAGGTAGTCACCTGAAATGGTTTTCACTTCACAGGTGTGCCCTGTCAGGTTTAATGGGAATTCTTGCCATCAGTTGCATTGTGGACAAGTCAGGTGGATACACAGCTGATAGTCCTACTGAATAGACTGTTAGAATTTGTATTATAGCAAGAAAAAAGCAGCTAAGTAAAGAAAAACGAGTGGCCATCAATACTTTAAGAAATGCAAGTCAGTCAACTGTTAAGAGGAGAATCAGGCCTGTGTGAATCAGGCCTTCATGGTAGAATATCTGCTAGGAAACCACTGCTAAGGACAGGCAACAAGCAGAAGAGACTTGTTTGGGCTAAAGAACACAAGGAATGGACATTAGACCAGTGGAAATCTGTGCTTTGGTCTGATCAGTCCAAATTTGAGATCTTTGGTTCCAACCACCGTGTCTTTGTGCGACACAGAAAAGGTGAAAGGATGGATTCTACATGCCTGGTTCCCACCGTGAAGCATGGAGGAGGTGGTGTGATGGTGTGGGGGTGCTTTGCTGGTGACACTGTTGGGGATTTATTCAAAATTGAAGGCATACTGAACCAGCATGGCTATCACAGCATCTTGCAGCGGCATGCTATTCCATCCGGTTTGCGTTTAGTTGGACCATCATTTATTTTTCAACAGGACAATGACCCCAAACACACCTCCAGGCTGTGTAAGGGCTATTTGACCATGAAGGAGAGTGATGGGGTGCTGCGCCAGATGACCTGGCCTCCACAGTTACCGGACCTGAACCCAATCGAGATGGTTTGGGGTGAGCTGGACCACAGAGTGAAGGCAAAAGGGCCAACAAGTGCTAAGCATCTCTGGGAACTCCTTCAAGACAGTTGGAAGACCATTTCAGGTGACTACCTCTTGAAGCTCATCAAGAGAATGCCAAGAGTGTGCAAAGCAGTAATCAAAGCAAAAGGTGGCTACTTTGAAGAACCTAGAATATGACATATTTTCAGTTGTTTCACACTTTTTTGTTATGTATATAATTCCACATGTGTTAATTCATAGTTTTGATGCCTTCAGTGTGAATCTACAATTTGCATAGTCATGAAAATAAAGAAAACTCTTTGAATGAGAAGGTGTGTCCAAACTTTTGGTCTGTACTGTATATATATATGTATATATATATATATATATATATATATACATAGAGAGAGAGAGATACACGTATATCTATCTAGTGTATCTATCTATTTATCTATCTGACACACAATTATAGTACAATGTTTAACTTGTTAGCAGTGAGTGAAAATTGAAGATGCATTATAGAAAAAAAGGTTTTAGATCGCCAGGAGAAAAAAACTATTCTATGTGCAGGATAAAAATTTGTTGTTGCTATGCCAATCTCCTCCATGGGAGTCAAAAAGTCACTAGTGTTGAAGGTAGTTTTACGTCATACAAGAAATCCAAGCCTGACTTGCAAACAGATGCCTCAATTATGCATTCGGTTATGTTTTTTTGCTTTATTTCTCTCTTGAATGGAGTGTGTCACCTAATCCAAAATTGCAAAAGGCATTCATCAGTCGATCAAATCCATTGGGTTATTTATCAAAACTGGTGTAAAGGAAAACTGGGTTGCCCATAGTAACCAATCAGATTCCGCCTTTCTTTTTTCAGAGCTTGTTTGGAAAATGAAAGGTGGAATCTGATTAATTGTTTTAGGCATGTAAGCCAGTTTTCCTTTACACCAGTTTTGATAAATCTCTCCCATCATATCTTTATTTCCTATAGAACATATAATAAAGGTTAAAATCACTGGAAAAACATGTTTCTAGTGGCAGAGCACTCTTAGTCATGACATGTAATACATAGGCTTTATGCACACAACTGTATGTATTTTATGGTCCCGAAAATGTGGATCCACGAAATACAGTTGACGTCCGTGTTATATCAGTTTTTTTTGCAAACCTTTTTACTTCAATGGGTCCATGAACTACATTTTGCAGCCAAGTATAGGACATGTTCTATCTTTTTTGCAGAATGGACATACGGAACGCACTTGGATGATCTGTGTGCTTTCCGCATCCGTATGTCTGTTCTGCAAAAGATAGAATATACCTTATTCTTGGCTGCAAAATGCGGCCCCTGGACGCTTTCAAGTATAAAAGAAAACTGATGCAACATGGACATCAACACGGGTGTCATCTACGTTTTGCGTACCACAAAATACATATGGTCATGTGAATGTACAGTCGTGGCCAAAAGTTTTGAGAATTACATAAATATTGGAAATTGGAAAAATTGCTGCTTAAGTTTTTATAATAGCAATTTGCATATACTCCAGAATGTTATGTAGAGTGATCAGATGAATTGCATAGTCCTTCTTTGCCATGAAAATTATCCTAATCCCAAAAAAACCTTTCCACTGCATTTCATTGCTGTCATTAAAGGACCTGCTGAGATCATTTCAGTAATCGTCTTGTTAACGAGAATGTTGACGATCACAAGGATGGAGATCATTA